>NC_056456.1:42366479-42388979 GCF_018296145.1 Oncorhynchus tshawytscha
AGGTCTTTAGCTGCCTACTAACTAAGGACTCCAGTACATTTGACAGTACAGACAATTTTGATATGGGTCGATAGTTGACAAGTAGTGAGGGACCTCCACCTTTCAGGAGAGGCAGTACAAAAGCAGATTTCCATAACTTGGGGATTTCCTGAACATCAAGCGTGAGGTTAAAAATACATGTTAAGGGGGAGCAATGATGTCTGCAGCTACAGTAGGTGTAGGAGGAGGGGGTCTAGTTCATCAGGACCAGGGGATTTCTTTACATCAATTTCTTTCAGGGCTTTACACACTTCTGAAACAGAGAAGGATGAAAAGGAGAACCTGGTGAAGGAGAGCACAGGGGTGTCGGGTAAACTCATAGGGGGCTCAATTATACCTTTGACCTTTGCAAATAAAGTGCCCGCATCTAAAAAATGCTGGTTCAAGACTTTCAGAATGGAGGTTCTCTCAGTTACAATCTGTGTATCGACCAAAAATTGTTTGGGAAGCTGTGAATCGTTTTTGTTCTGCCCCCAATCTACATAAACACTAACCTTGATGAAAGCCTCCAACCTACAGAAGAAAGCCCCCAACCTACAGAAGAAAGCCCCCAACCTACAGAAACACCTTGATGAAAGCCCCCAACCTACAGAAACACTAACCTTGATGAAAGCCCCCAACCTACAGAAACACTAACCTTGATGAAAGCCCCCAACCTACAGAAACACTAACCTTGATGAAAGCCCCCAACCTACAGAAACACTAACCTTGATGAAAGCCCCCAACCTACAGAAACACTAACCTTGATGAAAGCCCCCAACCTACAGAAACACTAACCTTGATGAAAGCCCCAACCTATAGAAACACTAACCTTGATGAAAGCCCCCAACCTATAGAAACACTAACCTTGATGAAACCCCCAACCTACAGAAACACTAACCTTGATGAAAGCCCCAACCTATAGAAACACTAACCTTGATGAAAGCCCCCAACCTAAAGAAACACTAACCTTGATGAAAGCCCCCAACCTATAGAAACACTAACCTTGATGAAAGTCCCCAACCTACAGAAACACTAACCTTGATGAAAGCCCAACCTACAGAAACACTAACCTTGATGAAAGCCCCCAACCTACAGAAACACCTTGTTGAAAGCCCCCGACCTACAGAAACACCTTGATGAAAGCCCCCAACCTATAGAAACACCTTGATGAAAGCCCCCAACCAACAGAAACACTAACCTTGATGAAAGCCCCCAACCTACAGAAACACTAACCTTGATGAAAGCCCCCAACCTATAGAAACACCTTGATGAAAGCCCCCAACCTATAGAAAGACTAACTGTGATGAAATCCCCCAACCTATAGAAACACCTTGATGAAAGCCCCCAACCTACAGAAACACTAACCTTGATGAAAGCCCCTAACCTACAGAAACACTAACCTTGATGAAAGCCCCCAACCTATAGAAACACCTTGATGAAAGCCCCCAACCTACAGAAACACTAACCTTGATGAAAGCCCCCAACCTACAGAAACACTAACCTTGATGAAAGCCCCCAACCTACAGAAACACTAACCTTGATGAAAGCCCCAACCTATAGAAACACTAACCTTGATGAAAGCCCCCAACCTATAGAAACACTAACCTTGATGAAACCCCCAACCTACAGAAACACTAACCTTGATGAAAGCCCCCAACCTATAGAAACACTAACCTTGATGAAAGCCCCCAACCTAAAGAAACACTAACCTTGATGAAAGCCCCCAACCTATAGAAACACTAACCTTGATGAAAGTCCCCAACCTACAGAAACACTAACCTTGATGAAAGCCCAACCTACAGAAACACTAACCTTGATGAAAGCCCCCAACCTAAAGAAACACTAACCTTGATGAAAGCCCAACCTACAGAAACACTAACCTTGATGAAAGCCCCCAACCTACAGAAACACCTTGTTGAAAGCCCCCGACCTACAGAAACACCTAGATGAAAGCCCCCAACCTATAGAAACACCTTGATGAAAGCCCCCAACCAACAGAAAAACTAACCTTGATGAAAGCCCCCAACCTACAGAAACACTAACCTTGATGAAAGCCCCCAACCTATAGAAACACCTTGATGAAAGCCCCCAACCTACAGAAACACTAACCTTGATGAAAGCCCCTAACCTACAGAAACACTAACCTTGCTGAAAGCCCCCAACCTATAGAAACAACTTGATGAAAGCCCCCAACCTACAGAAACACTAACCTTGATGAAAGCCCCCAACCTACAGAAACACTAACCTTGATGAAAGCCCCCAACCTATAGAAACACTTTGATGAATGCCCCCAACCTACAGAAACACCTTGATGAAAGCCCCCAACCTACAGAAACACTAACCCTGATGAAAGCCCCCAACCTACAGAAACACTAACCTTGATGAAAGCCCCCACCTACAGAAACACTAACCATGATGAAAGCCCCCAACCTATAGAAACACTAACCTTGATGAAAGCCCCCAACCTATAGAAACACTAACCTTGATGAAAGTCCCCAACCTACAGAAACACTAACCTTGATGAAAGCCCAACCTACAGAAACACTAACCTTGATGAAAGCCCCCAACCTAAAGAAACACTAACCTTGATGAAAGCCCCCAACCTACAGAAACACTAACCTTGATGAAAGCCCCCAACCTATAGAAACACTAACCTTGATGAAAGCCCAACCTACAGAAACACTAACCTTGATGAAAGCCCCCAACCTACAGAAACACCTTGATGAAAGCCCAACCTACAGAAACACTAACCTGCTGAAAGCCCCCAACCTATAGAAACACCTTGATGAAAGCCCCCAACCTACAGAAACACTAACATTGATGAAAGCCCCCAACCTACAGAAACACTAACCTTGATGAAAGCCCCCAACCTATAGAAACACCTTGATGAATGCCCCCAACCTACAGAAACACCTTGATGAAAGCCCCCAACCTACAGAAACACTAACCCTGATGAAAGCCCCAACCCACAGAAACACTAACCTTGATGAAAGTCCCCAACCTACAGAAACACTAACCTTGATGAAAGCCCCCAACCTACAGAAACACTAACCTTGATGAAAGCCCCCAACCTACAGAAACACTAACCTTGATGAAAGCCCAACCTACAGAAACACTAACCTTGATGAAAGCCCAACCTACAGAAACACTAACCTTGATGAAAGCCCCCAACCTATAGAAACACCTTGATGAAAGCCCCTAACCTACAGAAACACTAACCTTGATGAAAGCCCCCAACCTACAGAAACACCTTGATGAAAGCCCCCAACCTACAGAAACACCTTGATGAAAGCCCCCAACCTACAGAAACACTAACCTTGATGAAAGCCCCCAACCTACAGAAACACTAACCTTGATGAAAGCCACCTTGATGAAATCCCCCAACCTACAGAAACACCTTGATGAAAGCCCCCAACCTACAGAAACACCTTGATGAAAGCCCCCAACCTACAGAAACACCTTGATGAAAGCCCCTAACCTACAGAAACACTAACCTTGATGAAAGCCCCCAACCTATAGAAACAACTTGATGAAAGCCCCCAACATACAGAAACACTAACCTTGATGAAAGCCCCCAACCTACAGAAAGACTAACTGTGATGAAAGCCCCCAACCTACAGAAACACCTTGATGAAAGCCCCCAACCTACAGAAACACTAACCTTGATGAAAGCCCCCAACCTATAGAAACACCTTGATGAAAGCCCCCAACCTATAGAAAGACTAACTGTGATGAAAGCCCCCAAACTATAGAAACACCTTGATGAAAGCCCCCAACCTACAGAAACACTAAACTTGATGAAAGCCCCCAACCTACAGAAACACTAACCTTGATGAAAGCCCCCAACCTACAGAAACACTAACCATGATGAAAGCCCCCAACCTATAGAAACACTAACCTTGATGAAAGCCCCCAACCTATAGAAACACTAACCTTGATGAAAGCCCCAACCTACAGAAACACTAACCTTGATGAAAGCCCAACCTACAGAAACACTAACCTTGATGAAAGCCCCCAACCTACAGAAACACCTTGATGAAAGCCCAACCTACCACTAACCTTGATGAAAGCCCCCAACCTACAGAAACACCTATAGAAACACATTGATGAAAGCCCCCAACCTACAGAAACACTAACCTTGATGAAAGCCCCCAACCTACAGAAAGACCCCCCCAACCTACAGAAACACCTTGATGAAAGCCCCAACCAACAGAAACACTAACCTTGATGAAAGCCCCCAACCTACAGAAACACTAACCTTGATGAAAGCCCCCAACCTATAGAAACACCTTGATGAAAGCCCCCAACCTATAGAAAGACTAACTGTGATGAAATCCCCCAACCTATAGAAACACCTTGATGAAAGCCCCCAACCTACAGAAACACTAACCTTGATGAAAGCCCCCAACCTACAGAAACACCAACCTTGATGAAAGCCCCCAACCTACTAGAAACACCTTGATGAAAGCCCCCAACCTACAGAAACACTAACCTTGATGAAAGCCCCCAACCTACAGAAACACTAACCTTGATGAAAGCCCCCAACCTATAGAAACACCTTGATGAAAGCCCCCAACCTACAGAAACACTAACCTTGATGAAAGCCCCAACCTACAGAAACACTAACCTTGATGAAAGCCCCCAACCTAAAAACACTAACCTTGATGAAAGCCCCCAACCTACAGAAACACTAACCTTGATGAAAGCCCCCAACCTACAGAAACACTAACCTTGATGAAAGCCCCAACCTACAGAAACACTAACCTTGATGAAAGCCCCCAACCTATAGAAACACCTTGATGAAAGCCCCCAACCTACAGAAACACTAACCTTGATGAAAGCCCCCAACCTACAGAAACACTAACCTTGATGAAAGCCCCCAACCTACAGAAACACTAACCTTGATGAAAGCCCCCAACCTACAGAAACACTAACCTTGATGAAAGCCCCCAACCTACAGAAACACCTAACCTGAAAGCCCCCAACCTACAGAAACACTAACCTTGATGAAAGCCCAACCTACAGAAACACTAACCTTGATGAAAGCCCCCAACCTATAGAAACACCTTGATGAAAGCCCCCAACCTACAGAAACACTAACCTTGATGAAAGCCCCCAACCTACAGAAACACCTTGATGAAAGCCCCCAACCTACAGAAACACCTTGATGAAAGCCCCCAACCTACAGAAACACTAACCTTGATGAAAGCCCCCAACCTACAGAAACACTAACCTTGATGAAAGCCCCCAACCTATAGAAACACCTTGATGAAATCCCCTTGAACCTACAGAAACACCTTGATGAAAGCCCCCAACCTACAGAAACACCTTGATGAAAGCCCCTAACCTACAGAAACACTAACCTTGATGAAAGCCCCCAACCTATAGAAACAACTTGATGAAAGCCCCCAACATACAGAAACACTAACCTTGATGAAAGCCCCCAACCTACAGAAAGACTAACTGTGATGAAAGCCCCCAACCTACAGAAACACCTTGATGAAAGCCCCCAACCTACAGAAACACTAACCTTGATGAAAGCCCCCAACCTATAGAAACACCTTGATGAAAGCCCCCAACCTATAGAAAGACTAACTGTGATGAAAGCCCCCAAACTATAGAAACACCTTGATGAAAGCCCCCAACCTACAGAAACACTAACCTTGATGAAAGCCCCCAACCTACAGAAACACCTTGATGAAAGCCCCCAACCTACAGAAACACTAACTTGATGAAAGCCCCCAACCTATAGAAACACTAACCTTGATGAAAGCCCCCAACCTATAGAAACACTAACCTTGATGAAAGCCCCAACCTATAGAAACACTAACCTTGATGAAAGCCCCCAACCTACAGAAACACTAACCTTGATGAAAGCCCCAACCTACAGAAACACTTGATGAAAGCCCCAACCTACAGAAACACTAACCTTGATGAAAGCCCCCACCTACAGAAACACCTTGATGAAAGCCCCCAACCTATAGAAACACATTGATGAAAGCCCCCAACATAAGAAACACTAACCTTGATGAAAGCCCCCAACCTACAGAAACACTAACTGTGATGAAAGCCCCCAACCTATAGAAACACCTTGATGAAAGCCCCCAACCTACAGAAACACTAACCTTGATGAAAGCCCCCAACCTACAGAAACACTAACCTTGATGAAAGCCCCCAACCTATAGAAACACCTTGATGAAAGCCCCCAACCTAACCTACAGAAACACTAACCTTGATGAAAGCCCCCAACCTATAGAAACACCCCAACCTATTGATGAAAGCCCCCAACCTACAGAAACACCTTGATGAAAGCCCCCAACCTACAGAAACACTAACCTTGATGAAAGCCCCCAACCTACAGAAACACTAACCTTGATGAAAGCCCCCAACCTACAGAAACACTAACCTTGATGAAAGCCCCCAACCTATAGAAACACTAACCTTGATGAAAGCCCCCAACCTATAGAAACACTAACCTTGATGAAAGCCCCAACCTACAGAAACACTAACCTTGATGAAAGCCCAACCTACAGAAACACTAACCTGATGAAAGCCCCCAACCTAAAGAAACACTAACCTTGATGAAAGCCCCCAACCTACAGAAACACTAACCTTGATGAAAGCCCCCAACCTATAGAAACACTAACCTTGATGAAAGCCCAACCTACAGAAACACTAACCTTGATGAAAGCCCCCAACCTTTGATGAAAGCCCAACCTACAGAAACACTAACCTTGATGAAAGCCCCCAACCTATAGAAACACCTTGATGAAAGCCCCCAACCTACAGAAACACTAACATTGATGAAAGCCCCCAACCTACAGAAACACTAACCTTGATGAAAGCCCCCAACCTATAGAAACACCTTGATGAATGCCCCCAACCTACAGAAACACCTTGAAAAGCCCCCAACCTACAGAAACACTAACCCTGATGAAAGCCCCCAACCCACAGAAACACTAACCTTGATGAAAGCCCCAACCTACAGAAACACTAACCTTGATGAAAGCCCCCAACCTACAGAAACACTAACCTTGAAAAGCCCCCAACCTACAGAAACACTAACCTTGATGAAAGCCCCCAACCTACAGAAACACTAACCTTGATGAAAGCCCAACCTACAGAAACACTAACCTTGATGAAAGCCCCCAACCTATAGAAACACCTTGATGAAAGCCCCTAACCTACAGAAACACTAACCTTGATGAAAGCCCCCAACCTACAGAAACACCTTGATGAAAGCCCCCAACCTACAGAAACACCTTGATGAAAGCCCCCAACCTACAGAAACACTAACCTTGATGAAAGCCCCCAACCTACAGAAACACTAACCTTGATGAAAGCCCCCAACCTATAGAAACACCTTGATGAAATCCCCCAAACAGAAACACCTTGATGAAAGCCCCCAACCTACAGAAACACCTTGATGAAAGCCCCCAACCTACAGAAACACCTTGATGAAAGCCCCCAACCTACAGAAACACTAACCTTGATGAAAGCCCCCAACCTATAGAAACAACTTGATGAAAGCCCCCAACATACAGAAACACTAACCTTGATGAAAGCCCCCAACCTACAGAAAGACTAACTGTGATGAAAGCCCCCAACCTAAGAAACACCTTGATGAAAGCCCCCAACCTACAGAAACACTAACCTTGATGAAAGCCCCCAACCTATAGAAACACTAACCCCCAACCTTGATGAAAGCCCCCAAACCTATAGAAACACCTTGATGAAAGCCCCCAACCTACAGAAACACTAACCTTGATGAAAGCCCCCAACCTACAGAAACACTAACCTTGATGAAAGCCCCCAACCTACAGAAACACTAACCATGATGAAAGCCCCCAACCTATAGAAACACTAACCTTGATGAAAGCCCCCAACCTATAGAAACACTAACCTTGATGAAAGCCCCAACCTACAGAAACACTAACCTTGATGAAAGCCCAACCTACAGAAACACTAACCTTGATGAAAGCCCCCAACCTATGAAAGAAACAGAAACACTAACCTTGATGAAAGCCCCCAACCTACAGAAACACCTTGAAAAGCCCCCCTACTAACACTTGATGAAAGCCCCCAACCTACAGAAACACTAACCTTGATGAAAGCCCCCAACCTACAGAAAGACTAACTGTGATGAAAGCCCCCAACCTGAAACACCTTGATGAAAGCCCCCAACCTACAGAAACACTAACCTTGATGAAAGCCCCCAACCTACAGAAACACTAACCTTGATGAAAGCCCCCAACCTAACCTATAGAAACACCTTGATGAAAGCCCCCAACCTATAGAAACACCTTGATGAAAGCCCCCAACCTACAGAAACACTAACCTTGATGAAAGCCCCCAACCTACAGAAACACCAACCTTGATGAAAGCCCCCAACCTATAGAAACACCTTGATGAAAGCCCCCAACCTACAGAAACACTAACCTTGATGAAAGCCCCCAACCTACAGAAACACTAACCTTGATGAAAGCCCCCAACCTATAGAAACACCTTGATGAAAGCCCCCAACCTACAGAAACACTAACCTTGATGAAAGCCCCAACCTACAGAAACACTAACCTTGATGAAAGCCCCCAACCTACAGAAACACTAACCTTGATGAAAGCCCCCAACCTACAGAAACACTAACCTTGATGAAAGCCCCCAACCTACAGAAACACTAACCTTGATGAAAGCCCAACCTACAGAAACACTAACCTTGATGAAAGCCCCCAACCTATAGAAACACCTTGATGAAAGCCCCCAACCTACAGAAACACTAACCTTGATGAAAGCCCCCAACCTACAGAAACACCTTGATGAAAGCCCCCAACCTACAGAAACACCTTGATGAAAGCCCCCAACCTACAGAAACACTAACCTTGATGAAAGCCCCCAACCTACAGAAAGACTAACTGATGAAAGCCCCCAACCTACAGAAACACCTTGATGAAAGCCCCCAACCTACAGAAACACTAACCTTGATGAAAGCCCCCAACCTACAGAAACACTAACCTTGATGAAAGCCCCCAACCTATAGAAACACCTTGATGAAAGCCCCCAACCTACAGAAACACTAACCTTGATGAAAGCCCCCAACCTACAGAAACACCTTGATGAAAGCCCCCAACCTACAGAAACACTAACTTGATGAAAGCCCCCAACCTACAGAAACACTAACCTTGATGAAAGCCCCCAACCTACAGAAACACTAACCTTGATGAAAGCCCCCAACCTATAGAAACACCTTGATGAAATCAACCTAAGAAACACCTTGATGAAAGCCCCCAACCTACAGAAACCCCCACCTAACCTTGATGAAAGCCCCCAACCTACAGAAACACTAACCTTGATGAAAGCCCCCAACCTATAGAAACAACCTTGATGAAAGCCCCCAACATACAGAAACACTAACCTTGATGAAAGCCCCCAACCTACAGAAAGACTAACTGTGATGAAAGCCCCCAACCTACAGAAACACCTTGATGAAAGCCCCCAACCTACAGAAACACTAACCTTGATGAAAGCCCCCAACCTATAGAAACACCTTGATGAAAGCCCCCAACCTATAGAAACAACTGTGATGAAAGCCCCCAAACTATAGAAACACCTTGATGAAAGCCCCCAACCTACAGAAACACTAACCTTGATGAAAGCCCCCAACCTACAGAAACACTAACCTTGATGAAAGCCCCCAACCTACAGAAACACTAACCATGATGAAAGCCCCCAACCTATAGAAACACTAACCTTGATGAAAGCCCCCAACCTATAGAAACACTAACCTTGATGAAAGCCCCAACCTACAGAAACACTAACCTTGATGAAAGCCCAACCTACAGAAACACTAACCTTGATGAAAGTCCCCAACCTACAGAAACACCTTGATGAAAGCCCAACCTACAGAAACACTAACCTTGATGAAAGCCCCCAACCTACAGAAACACCTTGATGAAAGCCCCCAACCTATAGAAACACATTGATGAAAGCCCCCAACCTACAGAAACACTAACCTTGATGAAAGCCCCCAACCTACAGAAAGACTAACTGTGATGAAAGCCCCCAACCTACAGAAACACCTTGATGAAAGCCCCCAACCAACAGAAACACTAACCTTGATGAAAGCCCCCAACCTACAGAAACACTAACCTTGATGAAAGCCCCCAACCTATAGAAACACCTTGATGAAAGCCCCCAACCTATAGAAAGACTAACTGTGATGAAATCCCCCAACCTATAGAAACACCTTGAAGAAAGCCCCCAACCTACAGAAACACTAACCTTGATGAAAGCCCCCAAACCTACAGAAACACCAACCTTGATGAAAGCCCCCAACCTATAGAAACACCTTGATGAAAGCCCCCAACCTACAGAAACACTAACCTTGATGAAAGCCCCAACCTACAGAAACACTAACCTTGATGAAAGCCCCCAACCTATAGAAACACCTTGATGAAAGCCCCCAACCCACAGAAACACTAACCTTGATGAAAGTCCCCAACCTACAGAAACACTAACCTTGATGAAAGCCCCCAACCTACAGAAACACTAACCTTGATGAAAGCCCCCAACCTACAGAAACACTAACCTTGATGAAAGCCCAACCTACAGAAACACTAACCTTGATGAAAGCCCAACCTACAGAAACACTAACCTTGATGAAAGCCCCCAACCTATAGAAACACCTTGATGAAAGCCCCTAACCTACAGAAACACTAACCTTGATGAAAGCCCCCAACCTACAGAAACACCTTGATGAAAGCCCCCAACCTACAGAAACACCTTGAGAAAGCCCCCAACCTACAGAAACACTAACCTTGATGAAAGCCCCCAACCTACAGAAACACTAACCTTGATGAAAGCCCCCAACCTATAGAAACACCTTGATGAAATCCCCCAACCTACAGAAACACCTTGATGAAAGCCCCCAACCTACAGAAACACCTTGATGAAAGCCCCTAACCTACAGAAACACTAACCTTGATGAAAGCCCCCAACCTATAGAAACAACTTGATGAAAGCCCCCAACATACAGAAACACTAACCTTGATGAAAGCCCCCAACCTACAGAAACACTAACTTGATGAAAGCCCCCAACCTACAGAAACACCTTGATGAAAGCCCCCAACCTACAGAAACACTAACCTTGATGAAAGCCCCCAACCTATAGAAACACCTTGATGAAAGCCCCCAACCTATAGAAAGACTAACTGTGATGAAAGCCCCCAAACTATAGAAACACCTTGATGAAAGCCCCCAACCTACAGAAACACTAACCTTGATGAAAGCCCCCAACCTATAGAAACACCTTGATGAAAGCCCCCAACCTATAGAAAGACTAACTGTGATGAAAGCCCCCAATCTATAGAAACACCTTGATGAAAGCCCCCAACCTACAGAAACACTAACCTTGATGAAAGCCCCCAACCTATAGAAACACCTTGATGAAAGCCCCCAACCTATAGAAACACTAACTGTGATGAAAGCCCCCAACCTATAGAAACACCTTGATGAAAGCCCCCAACCTACAGAAACACTAACCTTGATGAAAGCCCCCAACCTACAGAAACACTAACCTTGATGAAAGCCCCCAACCTATAGAAACACCTTGATGAAAGCCCCCAACCTACAGAAACACTAACTTGATGAAAGCCCCCAACCTACAGAAACACTAACCCTGATGAAAGCCCCCAACCCACAGAAACACTAACCTTGATGAAAGTCCCCAACCTATAGAAACACTAACCTTGATGAAAGCCCCCAACCTACAGAAACACCTTGATGAAAGCCCCCAACCTACAGAAACACTAACCTTGATGAAAGCCCCCAACCTACAGAAACACTAACCTTGATGAAAGCCCCCAACCTACAGAAACACTAACCTTGATGAAAGCCCAACCTACAGAAAGACTAACCTTGATGAAAGCCCCCAACCTATAGAAACACCTTGATGAAAGCCCCCAACCTACAGAAAGACTAACTGTGATGAAAGCCCCCAATCTATAGAAACACCTTGAAAAAGCCCCCAACCTACAGAAACACTAACCTTGATGAAAGCCCCCAACCTATAGAAACACCTTGATGAAAGCCCCCAACCTATAGAAAGACTAACTTGATGAAAGCCCCCAACCTATAGAAACACCTTGATGAAAGCCCCCAACCTACAGAAACACTAACCTTGATGAAAGCCCCCAACCTATAGAAACACCTTGATGAAAGCCCCCAACCTACAGAAACACTAACCTTGATGAAAGCCCCCAACCTACAGAAACACTAACCCTGATGAAAGCCCCCAACCTAAAGAAACACTAACCTTGATGAAAGCCCCAACCTATAGAAACACTAACCTTGATGAAAGCCCCCAACCTACAGAAACACCTTGATGAAAGCCCCCAACCTACAGAAACACTAACCTTGATGAAAGCCCCCAACCTACAGAAACACTAACCTTGATGAAAGCCCCCAACCTACAGAAACACTAACCTTGATGAAAGCCCCCAACCTACAGAAAGTCTAACCTTGATGAAAGCCCCCAACCTATAGAAACACCTTGATGAAAGCCCCCAACCTACAGAAACACTAACCTTGATGAAAGCCCCCAACCTATAGAAACACCTTGATGAAAGCCCCCAACCTACAGAAACACTAACCTTGATGAAAGCCCCCAACCTATAGAAACACCTTGATGAAAGCCCCCAACCTACAGAAACACCTTGATGAAAGCCCCCAACCTACAGAAACACTAACCTTGATGAAAGCCCCCAACCTACAGAAACACTAACCTTGATGAAAGCCCCCCAACCTATAGAAACACCTTGATGAAAGCCCCCAACCTATAGAAACACTAACCTTGATGAAAGCCCCCAACCTACAGAAACACCTTGATGAAAGCCCCCAACCTACAGAAACACTAACCTTGATGAAAGCCCCCAACCTAAGAAACACTAACCTTGATGAAAGCCCCCAACCTACAGAAACACTAACCTTGATGAAAGCCCCCTACAGAAAGACTAACCTTGAGAAAGCCCCCAACCTATAGAAACACCTTGATGAAAGCCCCCAACCTATAGAAAGACTAACTTGATGAAAGCCCCCAACCTATAGAAACACCTTGATGAAAGCCCCCAACCTACAGAAACACTAACCTTGAAAAGCCCCCAACCTATAGAAACACCTTGATGAAAGCCCCCAACCTATAGAAAGACTAACTGTGATGAAAGCCCCCAACCTATAGAAACACCTTGATGAAAGCCCCCAACCTACAGAAACACTAACCTTGATGAAAGCCCCCAACCTATAGAAACACCTTGATGAAAGCCCCCAACCTACAGAAACACTAACCTTGATGAAAGCCCCCAACCTACAGAAACACTAACCTTGATGAAAGCCCCCAACCTACAGAAACACTAACCTTGATGAAAGCCCCCAACCTATAGAAACACTAACCTTGATGAAAGCCCCCAACCTATAGAAACACTAACCTTGATGAAAGCCCCCAACCTAAAGAAACACTAACCTTGATGAAAGCCCCCAACCTATAGAAACACTAACCTTGATGAAAGCCCCCAACCTACAGAAACACTAACCTTGATGAAAGCCCCCAACCTATAGAAACACTAACCTTGATGAAAGCCCCCAACCTAAAGAAACACTAACCTTGATGAAAGCCCCCAACCTATAGAAACACTAACCTTGATGAAAGTCCCCAACCTACAGAAACACTAACCTTGATGAAAGCCCCCAACCTACAGAAACACTAACCTTGATGAAAGCCCCCAACCTAAAGAAACACTAACCTTGATGAAAGCCCCCAACCTACAGAAACACTAACATTGATGAAAGCCCCCAACCTATAGAAACACTAACCTTGATGAAAGCCCCCAACCTACAGAAACACCTTGATGAAAGCCCAACCTACAGAAACACTAACCTTGTTGAAAGCCCCCAACCTACAGAAACACCTTGATGAAAGCCCCCAACCTATAGAAACACATTGATGAAAGCCCCCAACATACAGAAACACTAACCTTGATGAAAGCCCCCAACCTACAGAAAGACTAACTGTGATGAAAGCCCCCAACCTACAGAAACACCTTGATGAAAGCCCCCAACCAACAGAAACACTAACCTTGATGAAAGCCCCCAACCTACAGAAACACTAACCTTGATGAAAGCCCCCAACCTATAGAAACACCTTGATGAAAGCCCCCAACCTATAGAAAGACTAACTGTGATGAAATCCCCCAACCTATAGAAACACCTTGATGAAAGCCCCCAACCTATAGAAAGACTAACTGTGATGAAATCCCCCAACCTATAGAAACACCTTGATGAAAGCCCCCAACCTATAGAAAGACTAACTTGATGAAAGCCCCCAACCTATAGAAACACCTTGATGAAAGCCCCCAACCTACAGAAACACTAACCTTGATGAAAGCCCCCAACCTATAGAAACACCTTGATGAAAGCCCCCAACCTACAGAAACACTAACCTTGATGAAAGCCCCCAACCTACAGAAACACTAACCCTGATGAAAGCCCCCAACCCAAAGAAACACTAACCTTGATGAAAGTCCCCAACCTATAGAAACACTAACCTTGATGAAAGCCCCCAACCTACAGAAACACCTTGATGAAAGCCCCCAACCTACAGAAACACTAACCTTGATGAAAGCCCCCAACCTACAGAAACACTAACCTTGATGAAAGCCCAACCTACAGAAACACTAACCTTGATGAAAGCCCAACCTACAGAAAGACTAACCTTGATGGAAGCCCCCAACCTATAGAAACACCTTGATGAAAGCCCAACCTACAGAAACACTAACCTTGATGAAAGCCCCCCAACCTATAGAAACACCTTGATGAAAGCCCCTAACCTACAGAAACACTAACCTTGATGAAAGCCCCCAACCTATAGAAACACCTTGAAAAGCCCCCCTACTAACCCTTGATGAAAGCCCCCAACCTACAGAAACACTAACCTTGATGAAAGCCCCCAACCTTGATAGAAACACCTTGAAAAGCCCCCAACCTACAGAAACACCTTGATGAAAGCCCCCAACCTACAGAAACACTAACCTTGATGAAAGCCCCCAACCTACAGAAACACTAACCTTGATGAAAGCCCCCAACCTATAGAAACACCTTGATGAAAGCCCCCAACCTATAGAAACACTAACCTTGATGAAAGCCCCCAACCTACAGAAACACTAACCTTGATGAAAACCTATAGCCCCCCCAACCTACAGAAACACTAACCTTGATGAAAGCCCCCAACCTATAGAAACACCTTGATGAAATCCCCCAACCTACAGAAACACCTTGATGAAAGCCCCCAACCTACAGAAACACCTTGATGAAAGCCCCCAACCTACAGAAACACTAACCTTGATGAAAGCCCCCAACCTATAGAAACACTAACCTTGATGAAAGCCCCCAACCTACAGAAACACTAACCTTGATGAAAGCCCCCAACCTACAGAAACACTAACCTTGATGAAAGCCCCCAACCTATAGAAACACCTTGATGAAAGCCCCCAACCTACAGAAACACCTTGATGAAAGCCCCCAACCTACAGAAACACTAACCCTGATGAAAGCCCCCAACCTACAGAAACTAACCTTGATGAAAGCCCCCAACCTATAGAAACACCTTGATGAAAGCCCCCAACCTATAGAAACACCTTGAAAAGCCCCCAACCTACAGAAACACTGACCTTGATGAAAGCCCCCAACCTACAGAAACACCTTGATGAAAGCCCCCAGAAACACCCTTGATGAAAGCCCCCAACCTACAGAAACACTAACCTTGATGAAAGCCCCCAACCTATAGAAACACCTTGATGAAAGCCCCCAACCTATAGAAACAACTGTGATGAAAGCCCCCAACCTATAGAAACACCTTGATGAAAGCCCCCAACCTACAGAAACACTAACCTTGATGAAAGCCCCCAACCTACAGAAACACTAACCTTGATGAAAGCCCCCAACCTATAGAAACACCTTGAAATGCCCCCAACCTTGATGAAAGCCCCCAACCTACAGAAACACTAACCTTGATGAAAGCCCCCAACCTACAGAAACACTAACCTTGATGAAAGCCCCCAACCTACAAAACCTAACCTTGAGAAACCCCCAACCTAAGAAACACCTTGATGAAAGCCCCCAACCTACAGAAACACTAACCTTGAAAAGCCCCCAACCTAAGAAACACCTTGATGAAAGCCCCCAACCTACAGAAACACTAACCTTGATGAAAGCCCCCAACCTACAGAAACACTAACCTTGATGAAAGCCCCCAACCTACAGAAACACTAACCTTGATGAAAGCCCCCAACCTATAGAAACAGATGAAAGCCCCCAACCTATAGAAACCCTTGATGAAAGCCCCCAACCTACAGAAACACTAACCTTGATGAAAGCCCCCAACCTACAGAAACACCTTGATGAAAGCCCCCAACCTACAGAAACACCTTGATGAAAGCCCCCAACCTACAGAAACACTTTGATGAAAGCCCCCAACCTACAGAAACACTAACCTTGATGAAAGCCCCCAACCTATAGAAACACCTTGATGAAAGCCCCCAACCTACAGAAACACTAACCTTGATGAAAGCCCCCAACCTACAGAAAGACCTGTGATGAAAGCCCCCAACCTACAGAAACACCTTGATGAAAGCCCCCAACCTACAGAAACACTAACCTTGATGAAAGCCCCCAACCTACAGAAACACTAACCTTGATGAAAGCCCCCAACCTATAGAAACAGAAAAGCCCCCACTAACTGTGATGAAAGCCCCCAACCTATAGAAACACCTTGATGAAAGCCCCCAACCTAACAGAAACACCTAACCTTGATGAAAGCCCCCCTAACCTATAGAAACACCTTGATGAAAGCCCCCAACCTATAGAAACACCCCCCCCTACAACCTAACAGAAACACCTAACCTTGATGAAAGCCCCCAACCTATAGAAACACCTTGATGAAAGCCCCAACCTACAGAAACCCTTGATGAAAGCCCCCAACCTACAGAAACACTAACCTTGATGAAAGCCCCCAACCTACAGAAACACTAACCTTGATGAAAGCCCCCAACCTACAGAAACACTAACCTTGATGAAAGCCCCCAACCTACAGAAACACTAACCTTGAAAAGCCCCCAACCTACAGAAACACTAACCTTGATGAAAGCCCCAACCTACAGAAACACTAACCTTGATGAAAGCCCCCAACCTACAGAAACACTAACCTTGATGAAAGCCCAACCTACAGAAAGACTAACCTTGATGAAAGCCCCCAACCTATAGAAACACCTTGATGAAAGCCCAACCTAAAGAAACACTAACCTTGATGAAAGCCCCCAACCTATAGAAACACCTTGATGAAAGCCCCCAACCTACAGAAACACTAACCTTGATGAAAGCCCCCAACCTATAGAAACACCTTGATGAAAGCCCCAACCTACAGAAACACCTTGATGAAAGCCCCCAACCTACAGAAACACTAACCTTGATGAAAGCCCCCAACCTACAGAAACACTAACCTTGATGAAAGCAGCCCAACCTATAGAAACACCTTGATGAAAGCCCCCAACCTATAGAAACACTAACCTTGATGAAAGAAACACCTTGATGAAAGCCCCAACCTACAGAAACACTAACCTTGATGAAAGCCCCCAACCTACAGAAACACTAACCTTGATGAAAGCCCCCAACCTACAGAAACACTAACCTTGATGAAAGCCCCAACCTACAGAAACACTAACCTTGATGAAAGCCCCCAACCTACAGAAACACTAACCTTGATGAAAGCCCCCAACCTATAGAAACACCTTGATGAAAGCCCCCAACCTACAGAAACACCTTGATGAAAGCCCCCAACCTACAGAAACACTAACCTTGATGAAAGCCCCCAACCTACAGAAACACTAACCTTGATGAAAGCCCCCAACCTATAGAAACACCTTGATGAAAGCCCCCAACCTATAGAAACACTAACCTTGATGAAAGCCCCCAACCTATAGAAACACCTTGATGAAAGCCCCCAACCTACAGAAACACTAACCTTGATGAAAGCCCCCAACCTATAGAAACACCTTGATGAAAGCCCCCAACCTACAGAAACACCTTGATGAAAGCCCCCAACCTACAGAAACACCCTTGATGAAAGCCCCCAACCTACAGAAACACTAACCTTGATGAAAGCCCCCAACCTATAGAAACACCTTGATGAAAGCCCCCAACCTACAGAAACACTAACCTTGATGAAAGCCCCAACCTACAGAAACACTAACCTTGATGAAAGCCCCCAACCTATACTAACACCTTGATGAAAGCCCCCAACCTACAGAAACACCTTGATGAAAGCCCCCAACCTACAGAAACACTAACCTGATGAAAGCCCCCAACCTACAGAAACACTAACCTTGATGAAAGCCCCCAACCTATAGAAACACCTTGATGAAAGCCCCCAACCTATAGAAACACCTTGATGAAAGCCCCCAACCTACAGAAACACTGACCTTGATGAAAGCCCCCAACCTACAGAAACACCTTGATGAAAGCCCCCAACCTATAGAAACACTAACCTTGATGAAAGCCCCCAACCTACAGAAACACTAACCTTGATGAAAGCCCCCAACCTATAGAAACACCTTGATGAAAGCCCCCAACCTATAGAAAGACTAACTGTGATGAAATCCCCCAACCTATAGAAACACCTTGATGAAAGCCCCCAACCTACAGAAACACTAACCTTGATGAAAGCCCCCAACCTACAGAAACACTAACCTTGATGAAAGCCCCCAACCTATAGAAACACCTTGAAATGCCCCCAACCTAAGAAACACCTTGATGAAAGCCCCCAACCTACAGAAACACTAACCTTGATGAAAGCCCCCAACCTACAGAAACACTAACCTTGATGAAAGCCCCCAACCTACAGAAACACTAACCTTGATGAAAGCCCCCAACCTATAGAAACACCTTGATGAAAGCCCCCAACCTACAGAAACACTAACCTTGATGAAAGCCCCCAACCTACAGAAACACCTTGATGAAAGCCCCCAACCTACAGAAACACTAACCTTGATGAAAGCCCCCAACCTACAGAAACACTAACCTTGATGAAAGCAGCCCAACCTATAGAAACACCTTGATGAAAGCCCCCAACCTATAGAAACACTAACCTTGATGAAAGCCCCCAACCTATAGAAACACCTTGATGAAAGCCCCCAACCTACAGAAACACTAACCTTGATGAAAGCCCCCAACCTATAGAAACACCTTGATGAAATCCCCCAACCTACAGAAACACCTTGATGAAAGCCCCCAACCTACAGAAACACCTTGATGAAAGCCCCAACCTACAGAAACACTAACCTTGATGAATGCCCCCAACCTATAGAAACACCTTGATGAAAGCCCCCAACATACAGAAACACTAACCTTGATGAAAGCCCCCAACCTACAGAAAGACTAACTGTGATGAAAGCCCCCAACCTACAGAAACACCTTGATGAAAGCCCCCAACCTACAGAAACACTAACCTTGATGAAAGCCCCCAACCTACAGAAACACTAACCTTGATGAAAGCCCCCAACCTATAGAAACACCTTGATGAAAGCCCCCAACCTATAGAAAGACTAACTGTGATGAAAGCCCCCAACCTATAGAAACACCTTGATGAAAGCCCCCAACCTACAGAAACACTAACCTTGATGAAAGCCCCCTACAGAAACACCTAACCTTGATGAAAGCCCCCAACCTATAGAAACACCTTGATGAAAGCCCCCAACCTACAGAAACACTAACCTTGATGAAAGCCCCCAACCTACAGAAACACTAACCTTGATGAAAGCCCCCAACCTATAGAAACACCTTGATGAAAGCCCCCAACCTACAGAAACACCTTGATGAAAGCCCCCAACCTACAGAAACACTAACCCTGATGAAAGCCCCCAACCTACAGAAACACTAACCTTGATGAAAGTCCCCAACCTATAGAAACACTAACCTTGATGAAAGCCCCCAACCTACAGAAACACTTGATGAAAGCCCCCAACCTACAGAAACACTAACCTTGATGAAAGCCCCCAACCTACAGAAACACTAACCTTGATGAAAGCCCAACCTACAGAAACACTAACCTTGATGAAAGCCCAACCTACAGAAACACTAACCTTGATGAAAGCCCCCAACCTATAGAAACACCTTGATGAAAGCCCCCAACCTAAAGAAACACTAACCTTGATGAAAGCCCCCAACCTATAGAAACACCTTGATGAAAGCCCCCAACCTACAGAAACACTAACCTTGATGAAAGCCCCCAACCTATAGAAACACCTTGATGAAAGCCCCCAACCTACAGAAACACCTTGATGAAAGCCCCCAACCTACAGAAACACTAACCTTGAAAAGCCCCCAACCTACAGAAACACTAACCTTGATGAAAGCCCCCAACCTATAGAAACAACCTTGATGAAAGCCCCCAACCTAACCTAACCTAGAAACACTAACCTTGATGAAAGCCCCCAACCTACAGAAACACTAACCTTGATGAAAGCCCCCAACCTAACCTACAGAAACACTAACCTTGATGAAAGCCCCCAACCTATAGAAACACTGAAAGCCCCCAACCTACAGAAACACTAACCTTGATGAAAGCCCCCAACCTACAGAAACACTAACCTTGATGAAAGCCCCCAACCTATAGAAACACCTTGATGAAAGCCCCAACCTACAGAAACACTAACCTTGATGAAAGCCCCCAACCTACAGAAACACCTTGATGAAAGCCCCCAACCTACAGAAACACTAACCTTGATGAAAGCCCCCAACCTATAGAAACAGAAAAGCCCCAACCTACAGAAACACCTTGATGAAAGCCCCCAACCTATAGAAACACCTTGATGAAAGCCCCCAACCTAACCTAACCTTGATGAAAGCCCCAACCTACAGAAACACCTTGATGAAAGCCCCCAACCTATAGAAACACCTTGATGAAAGCCCCCAACCTACAGAAACACCCTTGCCCCCAACCTACAGAAAGAAAGCCCCCAACCTATAGAAACACCTTGATGAAATCCCCCAACCTACAGAAACACTTGATGAAAGCCCCCAACCTACAGAAACACCTTGATGAAAGCCCCAACCTACAGAAACACTAACCTTGATGAAAGCCCCCAACCTATAGAAACACCTTGAAAAGCCCCCAACCACTTGATGAAAGCCCCCAACCTACAGAAACACTAACCTTGATGAAAGCCCCCAACCTAACCTATAGAAACACCTTGATGAAAGCCCCCAACCTACAGAAACACCTTGATGAAAGCCCCCAACCTACAGAAACACTAACCTTGATGAAAGCCCCCAACCCACAGAAACACTAACCCTGATGAAAGCCCCCAACCTACAGAAACACTAACCTTGATGAAAGCCCCCAACCTATAGAAACACCTTGATGAAAGCCCCCAACCTATAGAAACACCTTGATGAAAGCCCCCAACCTACAGAAACACTGACCTTGATGAAAGCCCCCAACCTACAGAAACACACTTGATGAAAGCCCCCAACCTACAGAAACACTAACCTTGATGAAAGCCCCCAACCTACAGAAACACTAACCTTGATGAAAGCCCAACCTACAGAAAGACTAACCTTGATGAAAGCCCCCAACCTACAGAAACACTAACCTTGATGAAAGCCCCAACCTACAGAAACACTAACTAACTAACTAAAACGACCCATCGCTCCACAAAAGCCTTGCAGAACATGGGAAACAACTCCTTCAAGGTCTCAGAGCGAGGGACGTCACCGATTGAAATGCTATTAGCGCTTACCACGCTAACTAGATATCCATTTCACACTGGTTGCAAAGGCTTTATGAAGCCTTTAACTCTATGACATCACTCTGATTGAGTCTTTATTGCCATGGTAATCATATGTTAACCATGCCAAAACAAGTAGATAATTAATAAAAATGAAATAAACAATAAAAATGTTCAGTAAACATTACACATCCAAAAGTTCCAAAATAATAAAGACATGTCAAGTGTCATATTATGTGCAAATAGTTAAAGTACAAAAGGGAAAATAAACAGACATAAATATGGGTTGTATTTACAATGGTGTTTGTTCTTCACTGGTGGGAAAAGGTCACAAATGTTGCTGCTGTGATGGCACACTGTGGTGTTTCACCCAGTAGATATGGGAGTTCATTTTCAAATCTGAGGGAAATATGGGTCTTTAATATGGTCATACATTTAGCAGGAGGTGCAGCTCAGTTTCCACCTCCTTTTGCAGTGTCTTCTCTTTTTTAACCTTTATTTAACCAGGCAAGTCAGTTAAGAACAAATTCTTATTTACAATGACGGCCTAGGAACAGTGGGTTAACTGCCTTGTTCAGGGGCAGAGCGACAGATTTGTACCTTGTCAGCTCAGGGATTTGATCTAGCAACCTTTCAGTAACTAGTCAAACACTCT
>NC_056456.1:42391479-42471290 GCF_018296145.1 Oncorhynchus tshawytscha
GAGTGGGAGAGAGAAGAGGAATAGAGAGAGAGAGAGAGAGAGGAGGGAGAGAGAGAGAGAGAGAGAAGAGGGAGAGAGGGTGAGAGAAAGGGGGAGTGAGGGAGAGAGAGAGAGACAGAGAGAGGGTGAGAGAAAGGGGGAGTGAGGGAGAGAGAGAAGAAGAGAGAGAAAGACAGAGTGAGAGAGGAAGAGAGAGGGAGAGAGAGAGAGAGAGGGAGAGAGAGAGAGAGAGAGAGAGAGAGTGAAAGAGAAAGAGAAGAGGGAGAGAGAGAGACCCAACCAAATCATGAGAAAACAAAAAGATAATTACTTGACACATTGGAAAGAATTAACAAAAAAACAGAGCAAACTAGAATGCTATTTGGCCCTACACAGAGAGTACACAGCGGCAGAATACCTGACCACTGTGACTGACCCAAAATTAAGGAAAGCTTTGACTATGTACAGACTCAGCGAGCATAGCCTTGCTATTGAGAAAGGCCGCCGTAGGCAGATATGGCTCTCAAGAGAAGACAGGCTATGTGCTCACTGCCCACAAAATGAGGTGGAAACTGAGCTGCACTTCCTAACCTCCTGCCCAATGTATGACCATATTAGAGATACATATTTCCCTCAGGTTACACAGATCCACAAAGAATTCGAAAACAAATCCAATTTTGAAAAACTCCCATATCTACTGGGTGAAATTCCACAGTGTGCCATCAAAGCAGCAAGATTTGTGACCTGTTGCCACGAGAAAAGGGCAACCAGTGAAGAACACGCACCATTGTAAATACAACCCATATCTATGCTTATTTATTTTATCTTGTGTCCTTTACCATTTGTACATTGTTAAAACACTGTATATATATATATATAATATGACATTTGTAATGTCTTTATTGTTTTGAAACTTCTGTATGTGTGATGTCTACTGTTAATTTTTATTGTTTATTTCACTTTATATATTATCTACCTCACTTGCTTTGGCAAAGTTAACACATGTTTCCCATGCCAATAAAGCGCTTGAATTGAATTGAATTGAATTGAGAGAGAGAGAGAGAGAGAGAGAGAGAGAGAGAGTGAAAGAGAAAGAGAATAGGGAGAGAGGGCGAGAGAAAGGGGGAGTGAGGGAGAGAGAGAGGAAGAGAGGGAAAGAGAGATGGGCATTGAGAGAATGAGAGAGAGTGAGAGAGACAACCAACAACAAAAAAGCAATTAGGCAACAATAAATTCAATCCCTGTTAGACAACTTCCGGGACAAAATGATTCACTATAATAGTGAAGGTGTAAACTTGTCAGTAAAAAACTAAAACAGTATATTTGACCACTCAGCTTCAAATCAAAAAATGTCAAACACAAAATGTAAGAAAATGTATAACAATGACAAATGGTTTGATGAATAATGCAAAAACCTAAGAAAGAAATAGAGAAACCTGTCCAATCAAAAACACAGAGACCCAGAAAACCTGAGCCTAAACCTTCACTATGGAGAATCACTAAAACAATACAGAAATATACTACGGAAAAAGAAGGAACAGCATGTCAGAAATCAGCTCACCGTAATTGAAGAAGAAACCACTTCTGGGAAAATTGGAAAACTCTAAACAAACAACAACACAAAGAGTTATCTATCCAAAATGGAGATGTGTGGATTAACCACTTCTCCAATATTTTTGGCCCTATAACTCTAAACAAACAACAACACAAAGAGTTATCTATCCAAAATGGAGATGTGTGGATTAACCACTTCTCCAATATTTTTGGCCCTATAACTCTAAACAAACAACAACACTAAGAGTTATCTATCCAAAATGGAGATGTGTGGATAAACCACTTCTCCAATCTTTTTGGCCCTATAACAGAGAACAAACAGCAAAAACATCTACATGATCAAATACAAATCTTAGAATCAACTATTAAAGATGACCAGAACCCACTGGATTCTCCAATTACATTGAACGAGTTACAGGACAAAATAAAAACCCTCCAACCCAAAAAGGCCTGTGGTGTTGATGGTGTCCTCAATGAAATGATGAAAAAATATACAGCCCACGAATTCCAATTGGCTATACTAAAACTCTTTAACATCATCCCTAGCTCTGGCATCTTCCCCAATATTTGGAACCAAGGACTGATCACCCCAATACACAAAAGTGGAGTCAAAGTTGACCCCAATAACGACCGTGGCAACCTTGGGAAAATCCTCTGCATTATCATGAACAGCAGACGTGTACATTTCCAAAGTGAAAACAATGTACTGAGCAAAAGTCAATTTGGCTTTTTACCAAATTACCGTGACAGACCACGTATTCATACTGCACACCCTAATTGACAAACAAAACAACAAAGGCAAAGTCTTCTCATGCTTTGTTGATTTAAAAAAAGCTTTTGACTCATTTTGGCATGCTATACAAAATGATGGAAACATATTTATCAACAAATTGGCGAGGGCACTAGAACAGTCTGTAGCACCCGGCCTCACCCTACTAGTATCTGAAGTCAAATGTCTACTTTTTGCTCATGATCTGGTGCTTCTGTCACCAACCAAGGAGGGCCTACAGCAGAACCTAGATCTTCTGCACAGATTCTGCCAGACCTGGGCCCTAACAGACCTGGGCCCTGACAGACCTGGGCCCTGACAGTAAATCTCAGTAAGACCAAAACAATGGTGTTTCAAAAAGGTTCAGTTGCCAGGACCACAAATACAATTTCCATCTAGACACTGTTGCCCTAGAGCACACAAAACTATACATACCTTGAGAGAGAGGGAGAGCGAGAGAGAAATAATCTCCTGAGCAGAGCTTGATGGATGACTCTCTCTGATGTTGAAGACAGTGTGTGTGTCATATGGATGAGAATCGCACAGCATTTGACAGCCGGCCCATCCCTACACCCCTTCTCTGATTACACTTTCTCACTGTGTAGAGTAAGCACTTTATCTGGTCAAAAGTAGTGTACTCTGTAAGGAATAGGGTGCCATTTGGGATGCATTAATAGCTTTGTGAAGTGTTGTAGAGTGAAGTGTTGTAGAGTGAAGTGTTGTAGAGCGAAGTGTTGTAGAGTGAAGTGTTGTATAGTGAAGTGAAGTGTTGTAGAGTGAAGTGTTGTAGAGTGAAGTGTTGTAGAGTGAAGTGTTGTATAGTGAAGTGAAGTGTTGTAGAGTGAAGTGTTGTAGAGTGAAGTGTTGTAGAGTGAAGTGAAGTGTTGTAGAGTGAAGTGAAGTGTTGTAGAGTGAAGTGTTGTAGAGTGAAGTGTTGTAGAGTGAAGTGAAGTGTTGTAGAGTGAAGTGTTGTAGAGTGAAGTGTTGTAGAGTGAAGTGTTGTAGAGTGAAGTGTTGTAGAGTGAAGTGAAGTGTTGTAGAGTGAAGTGTTGTAAAGTGAAGTGTTGTAGAGTGAAGTGTTGTATAGTGATGTGTTGTATAGTGAAGTGTTGTAAAGTGAAGTGTTGTAGAGTGAAGTGTTGTATAGTGATGTGTTGTATAGTGATGTGTTGTATAGTGAAGTGTTGTAAAGTGAAGTGTTGTAGAGGGAAGTGAAGTGTTGTAGAGTGAAGTGTTGTAGAGTGAAGTGTTGTAGAGTGAAGTGTTGTAGAGTGAAGTGTTGTATAGTGAAGTGTTGTAGAGTGAAGTGTTGTAGAGTGAAGTGAAGTGTTGTAGAGTGAAGTGTTGTAGAGTGAAGTGTGAAGTGTTGTAAAGTGAAGTGTTGTAGAGTGAAGTGTTGTAGAGTGAAGTGTTGTATAGTGAAGTGTTGTAGAGTGAAGTGAAGTGTTGTAGAGTGAAGTGTTGTAGAGTGAAGTGTTGTATAGTGATGTGTTGTATAGTGAAGTGTTGTAATGTGAAGTGCTGTAGAGTGAAGTGTTGTATAGTGATGTGTTGTATAGTGAAGTGTTGTAAAGTGAAGTGTTGTAGAGGGAAGTGAAGTGTTGTAGAGTGAAGTGAAGTGTTGTAGAGTGAAGTGAAGTGTTGTAAAGTGAAGTGAAGTGTTGTAGAGTGAAGTGTTGTAGAGTGAAGTGTTGTAGAGTGAAGTGTTGTAGAGTGAAGTGTTGTAGAGTGAAGTGTTGTAAAGTGAAGTGAAGTGTTGTAGAGTGAAGTGAAGTGTTGTAAAGTGAAGTGTTGTAGAGTGAAGTGAAGTGTTGTAAAGTGAAGTGTTGTAATGAGTGAAGTGAAGTGTTGTATAGTGAAGTGTTGTAGAGTAAAGTGTAGTGAAGTGTTGTAGAGTAAAGTGAAGTGAAGTGTTGTAGAGTAAAGTGAAGTGTTGTAGAGTGAAGTGTTGTTGTAAAGTGAAGTGAAGTGTTGTAGAGTGAAGTGAAGTGTTGTAGAGTGAAGTGTTGTAGAGTGAAGTGTTGTAGAGTGAAGTGTTGTAGAGTGAAGTGTTGTAGAGTGAAGTGTTGTAGAGTGAAGTGAAGTGTTGTAAAGTGAAGTGTTGTAGAGTGAAGTGTTGTAGAGTGAAGTGTTGTAGAGTGAAGTGTTGTAGAGTGAAGTGTTGTAGAGTGAAGTGTTGTAGAGTGAAGTGTTGTAAAGTGAAGTGAAGTGTTGTAGAGTGAAGTGTTGTAGAGTGAAGTGTTGTAAAGTGAAGTGTTGTAGAGTGAAGTGTTGTAGAGTGAAGTGTTGTAGAGTGAAGTGTTGTAGAGTGAAGTGTTGTAGAGTGAAGTGTTGTATAGTGAAGTGTTGTAGAGTGAAGTGTTGTAGAGTGAAGTGTTGTAAAGTGAAGTGTTGTATAGTGAAGTGAAGTGTTGTAGAGTGAAGTGTTGTAAAGTGAAGTGTTGTATAGTGAAGTGAAGTGTTGTAGAGTGAAGTGTTGTAAAGTGAAGTGAAGTGTTGTAAAGTGAAGTGTTGTATAGTGAAGTGAAGTGTTGTAGAGTGAATCAAATCAAATCAAATCAAATTTATTTATATAGCCCTTCGTACATCAGCTGATATCTCAAAGTGCTGTACAGAAACCCAGCCTAAAACCCCCAACAGCAAGCAATGCAGGTGTAGAAGCACGGTGGCTAGGAAAAACTCCCTAGAAAGGCCAAAACCTAGGAAGAAACCTAGAGAGGAACCAGGCTATGTGGGGTGGCCAGTCCTCTTCTGGCTGTGCCGGGTGGAGATTATAACAGAACATTGCCAAGATGTTCAAATGTTCATAAATGACCAGCATGGTCGTATAATAATAAGGCAGAACAGTTGAAACTGGAGCAGCAGCACGGTCAGATGGACTGGGGACAGCAAGGAGTCATCATGTCAGGTAGTCCTGGGGCATGGTCCTAGGGCTCAGGTCCTCCGAGAGAGAGAAAAAAAGAGAGAATTAGAGAGAGCATATGTGGGGTAGCCAGTCCTCTTCTGGCTGTGCCGGGTGGAGATTATAACAGAACATGGCCAAGATGTTCAAATGTTCATAAATGATCAGCATGTTCGAATAATAAGAAGGCAGAACAGTTGAAACTGGAGCAGCAGCACGGCCAGGTGGACTGGGGACAGCAAGGAGTCATCATGTCAGGTAATCCTGGGGCATGGTCCTAGGGCACAGGTCCTCCGAGAGAGAGAAGGAGAGAATTAGAGAACGCACACTTAGATTCACACAGGACACCGAATAGGACAGGAGAAGTACTCCAGATATAACAAACTGACCCTAGCCCCCCGACACATAAACTACTGCAGCGTAAAGTGAAGTGAAGTGTTGTAGAGTGAAGTGTTGTAGAGTGAAGTGTTGTAGAGTGAAGTGTTGTAGAGGGAAGTGTTGTAGAGTGAAGTGTTGTAGAGTGAAGTGTTGTAGAGTGAAGTGTTGTAAAGTGAAGTGTTGTAGAGTGAAGTGTTGTAAAGTGAAGTGTTGTAGAGTGAAGTGTTGTATAGTGACGTGAAGTGTTGTAGAGTGAAGTGTTGTAGAGTGAAGTGTTGTAGAGTGAAGTGAAGTGTTGTAGAGTGAAGTGAAGAGTTGTAGAGTTAAGTGTTGTAGAGTGAAGTGTTGTAGAGTGAAGTGTTGTATAGTGAAGTGAAGTGTTGTAGAGTGAAGTGTTGTAGAGTGAAGTGTTGTAGAGTGAAGTGTTGTAAAGTGAAGTGTTGTAGAGTGAAGTGTTGTAGAGTGAAGTGTTGTATAGTGACGTGAAGTGTTGTAGAGTGAAGTGTTGTAGAGTGAAGTGTTGTAGAGTGAAGTGTTGTAAAGTGAAGTGTTGTAGAGTGAAGTGTTGTAGAGTGAAGTGTTGTATAGTGACGTGAAGTGTTGTAGAGTGAAGTGTTGTAGAGTGAAGTGTTGTAGAGTGAAGTGAAGTGTTGTAGAGTGAAGTGTTGTATCGTGAAGTGTTGTAAAGTGAAGTGTTGTAGAGTGAAGTGTTGTAGAGTGAAGTGTTGTAGAGTGAAGTGTTGTAGAGTGAAGTGTTGTAGAGTGAAGTGAAGTGTTGTAGAGTGAAGTGTTGTAGAGTGAAGTGTTGTAGAGTGAAGTGTTGTAGAGTGAAGTGTTGTAGAGTGAAGTGTTGTAGAGTGAAGTGTTGTAGAGTGAAGTGTTGTAAAGTGAAGTGTTGTAGAGTGAAGTGTTATATAGTGAATTGTTGTAGAGTGAAGTGTTGTATAGTGAAGTGAAGTGTTGTAAAGTGAAGTCTTGTGGAGTGAAGTGTTGTAGAGTGAAGTGTTGTATAGTGAAGTGTTGTATAGTGAAGTGTTGTATAGTGAAGTGTTGTAAAGTGAAGTGTTGTAGAGTGAAGTGTTGTATAGTGAAGTGTTATATAGTGAAGTGTTGTAAAGTGAAGTGTTGTAGAGTGAAGTGAAGTGTTGTAAAGTGAAGTTTTGTAAAGTGAAGTGTTGTAGAGTGAAGTGTTGTATAGTGAAGTGTTGTAAAGTGAAGTGTTGTATAGTGAAGTGTTGTAGAGTGAAGTGTTGTAGAGTGAAGTGTTGTAAAGTGAAGTGTTGTAGAGTGAAGTGAAGTGTTGTAAAGTGAAGTTTTGTAAAGTGAAGTGTTGTAGAGTGAAGTGTTGTATAGTGAAGTGTTGTAAAGTGAAGTGTTGTATAGTGAAGTGTTGTAGAGTGAAGTGTTGTAGAGTGAAGTGTTGTAGACCACTACAGTCAGGGTTTAGTCCTGAACAACAACTACTACAGTCAGGGTTTAGTCCTGAACAACAACTACTACAGTCAGGGTTTAGTCCTGAATAACAACTACTACAGTCAGGGTTTAGTACTGGACAAGAACTACTACAGTCAGGGTTTAGTCCTGGTCAACAACCACTACAGTCAGGGTTTAGTCCTGAACAACAACCACTACAGTCAGGGTTTAGTCCTTGACAACAACCACTACAGTCAGGGTTTAGTCCTGAACAACAACTACTACAGTCAGGGTTTAGTCCTGGACATAGTACTACTACAACAACTACTCTCAGTAGTTAATTATGTAGTCAATGTTTTAGACACTACAAAGAAATGTTCTGCTTTGTTTGTGGATCCGTCGAAAGCTTTTGATATTGTTGATCATGTTATTTTATCGAACACGTTGTTCTCAATAGGTCTGAGCCTGTTCTTGGTTTCATGACTCTGTTAGTCTGAATGTCTTGAAGGTTTGTCGAGGTAATTGAGGTAATATGTACATGTGCAGTAGGTAGAAGTAAAGGGACTATGCATAGATAATAAACAGAGTGTATCAGCAGCGTAAAGGGGAGGATGACAACAATGCAAATAGTCTTGGTAGCCCTTTGATTAGGTGTTCAGGAGTCTTATGGGGGTAGAAGCTGTTTATTGGGGGTAGAAGCTGTTTAGAAGCCTCTTGGACCTAGACTTGGCGCTCCGGTACTGCTTGCCGTGTGGTAGCAGAGGGAACAGTCTATGACTAGGGTGGCTGGAATCTTTGACAATTTTTACGGTCTTCCTCTGACACCGCCTGGTATAGAGGTCCTGGATTCTCATAACTCATTAGATGGTTCTCCAATAGAACATGTTCCCGCATTTGAGGCATTTGGATTGATGTCGATATGATGTTCAAAATACATATAGATGAGCTAGTTAAGAAGCTAAGATTTAAAGTGGTCTTTTTCTACAGAAACAAATGGTGACTTTCTCGAAGGAGCAGGAAGCAGATTATTCTGTCAACCTTTGATCTGTTGTTGTTCATGGTGATATTATGTATCAAAGTGTAGCTGCTAAAACTCTTAAACCTTTAGATACCATCTATCATCGTGCCCTTCGTTTTGTTACAGGTGACAGTTTTGATACTCATCACTGCATTCTGTATCAAAAGGTTGGCTGGGCTTCTTTAAAGACCCGTAGATCTCTGCTTCTGGTAAGAAGAGGGGCGGGGGCGTATGCCTTATGGCTAACGTGACATGGTGTGATGAAAGAAACATACAGGAACTCAAATCCTTCTGGGGATTTTAACAAGGCTAATCTGAAAACAAGACTCCCTAAATTTTATCAGCATATCGATTGCGCAACCAGGGGTGGAAAGACCTTGGATCATTGTTACTCTAACTTCCGCGACGCATATAAGGCCCTGCCCCGCCCCCCTTTCGGAAAAGCTGACCACGACTCCATTTTGTTGATCCCTGCCTACAGACAGAAACTAAAACAAGAAGCTCCCACGCTGAGGTCTGTCCAACGCTGGTCCGACCAAGCTGACTCCACACTCCAAGACTGCTTCCATCACGTGGACTGGGAGATGTTTCGTATTGCGTCAGATAACAATATTGACGAATACGCTGATTCGGTGTGCGAGTTCATTAGAACGTGCGTTGAAGATGTCGTTCCCATAGCAACGATTAAAACATTCCCTAACCAGAAACCGTGGATTGATGGCAGCATTCGCGTGAAACTGAAAGCGCAAACCACTGCTTTTAATCAGGGCAAGGTGACTGGTAACATGACCGAATACAAACAGTGCAGCTATTCCCTCCGCAAGGCTATCAAACAAGCTAAGCGTCAGTACAGAGACAAAGTAGAATCTCAATTCAACGGCTCAGACACAAGAGGCATGTGGCAGGGTCTACAGTCAATCACGGACTACAGGAAGAAATCCAGCCCAGTCACGGACCAGGATGTCTTGCTCCCAGGCAGACTAAATAACTTTTTGCCCGCTTTGAGGACAATACAGTGCCACTGACACGGCCTGCAACGAAAACATGCGGTCTCTCCTTCACTGCAGCCGAGGTGAGTAAGACATTTAAACGTGTTAACCTCGCAAGGCTGCAGGCCCAGACGGCATCCCCAGCCGCACCCTCAGAGCATGCGCAGACCAGCTGGCCGGTGTGTTTACGGACATATTCAATCAATCCCTATACCAGTCTGCTGTTCCCACATGCTTCAAGAGGGCCACCATTGTTCCTGTTCCCAAGAAAGCTAAGGTAACTGAGCTAAACGACTACCGCCCCGTAGCGCTCACTTCCGTCATCATGAAGTGCTTTGAGAGACTAGTCAAGGACCATATCACCTCCACCCTACCTGACACCCTAGACCCACTCCAATTTGCTTACCGCCCAAATAGGTCCACAGACGATGCAATCTCAACCACACTGCACACTGCCCTAACCCATCTGGACAAGAGGAATACCTATGTGAGAATGCTGTTCATCGACTACAGCTCGGCATTCAACACCATAGTACCCTCCAAGCTCGTCATGAAGCTCGAGACCCTGGGTCTCAACCTCGCCCTGTGCAACTGGGTACTGGACTTCCTGACGGGCCGCCCCCAGGTGGTGAGGGTAGGCAACAACATCTCCTCCCCGCTGATCCTCAACACTGGGGCCCCACAAGGGTGCGTTCTGAGCCCTCTCCTGTACTCCCTGTTCACCCACGACTGCGTGGCCACGCACGCCTCCAACTCAATCATCAAGTTTGCGGACGACACAACAGTGGTAGGCTTCATTACCAATAACGACGAGACGGCCTACAGGGAGGAGGTGAGGGCCCTCGGAGTGTGGTGTCAGGAAAATAACCTCACACTCAACGTCAACAAAACTAAGGAGATGATTGTGGACTTCAGGAAACAGCAGAGGGAACACCCCCCTATCCACATCGATGGAACAGTAGTGGAGAGGGTAGCAAGTTTTAAGTTCCTCGGCATACACATCACAGACAAACTGAATTGGTCCACTCACACAGACAGCATCGTGAAGAAGGCACAGCAGCGCCTCTTCAACCTCAGGAGGCTGAAGAAATTCGGCATGTCACCAAAAGCACTCACAAACTTCTACAGATACACAATCGAGAGCATCCTGGCGGGCTGTATCACCGCCTGGTACGGCAACTGCTCCGCCCTCAACCGTAAGGCTCTCCAGAGGGTAGTGAGGTCTGCACAACGCATCACCGGGGGCAAACTACCTGCCCTCCAGGACACCTACACCACCCGATGTTACAGGAAGGCCATAAAGATCATCAAGGACATCAACCACCCGAGTCACTGCCTGTTCACCCCGCTATCATCCAGAAGGCGAGGTCAGTACAGGTGCATCAAAGCTGGGACCGAGAGACTGAAAAACAGCTTCTATCTCAAGGCCATCAGACTGTTAAACAGCCACCACTAACATTGAGTGGCTGCTGCCAACACACTGACACTGACACTGACTCAACTCCAGCCACTTTAATAATGGGAATTGATGGGAAATGATGTAAATATATCACTAGCCACTTTAAACAATGCTACCTTATATAATGTTACTTACCCTACATTATTCATCTCATATGCATACGTATATACTGTACTCTATATCATCGACTGCATCCTTATGTAATACATGTATAACTAGCCACTTTAACTATGCCACTTTGTTTACATACTCATCTCATATGTATATACTGTACTCGATACCATCTACTGTATCTTGCCTATGCTGTTCTGTACCATCACTCATTCATATATCTTTATGTACATATTCTTTATCCCCTTACACCGTGTATAAGACAGTAGTTTTGGAATTGTTAGTTAGATTACTTGTTGGTTATTACTGCATTGTCGGAACTAGAAGCACAAGCATTTCGCTACACTCGCATTAACATCTGCTAACCATGTGTATGTGACAAATAAAATTTGATTTGATTTGATTTGATTACTCCCTTTCTGTTTACAAGGCCCTACTTTTTAAACTTCTGTTTCATCTAACTTTGCTGTTGAAGTATAGACACCTGAGTTGCCTAACCCATTCACAGGATTGGTTATCTCTTGATGTTTCCTAACCCATTCACAGGATTGGTTATCTCTTGATGTTGCCTAACCCATTCACAGGATTGGTTATCTCTTGATGTTGCCTAACCCATTCACAGGATTGGTTATCTCTTGATGTTGCCTAACCCGTTCACAGGATTGGTTATCTCTTGATGTTTCCTAACCCATTCACAGGATTGGTTAACTCTTTCGGTTCCTAGGGTTTCCAACCAGCTAGGTAAATCTGCTTTTAGTTTTAATGCACTGTATTGCTGGAACACAATTCTAAATACATGTTATGATGTTCTGGTGCTGTTTCGGGCCATTTACAGTATTGATTGGGGACTTATTTTATTCTAATGATCTCTGCTGCTGCTCTGGTTTCCGCTGCTGCACAGTTGCCATGCCAACCGTTGTTGTTTGTCTGCTGCTGTTGCTAGTTAGCTCTACGTAAGTGAAACAACCAGAGAAGCCGGTGTTTTTGGAGGATATATTGGCACGGGTGTTGTTAAGGCCGGGATGAAGTCGAGGGCTTGGCAAACCGTACCAATATATCCTGCTGTGCAGGCTGAGGGACAGGCTGAGGGACAGGCTGAGGGACAGGCTGCAGGGGTAGTAGGCTGAGGGACAGGTTGAGGGACAGACTGAGGGACAGGCTGCAGGGACAGGCTGAGGGACTGGCTGCAGGGGTAGGTTGCTAAGGGACAGGCTGAGGGACAGGCTGCAGGGGTAGTAGGCTGAGGGACAGGCTGAGGGAGATGCTGAGGGACAGGCTGCAGGGGTAGTAGGCTGAGGGACAGGCTGAGGGACAGACTGCAGGGGTAGTAGGCTGAGGGACAGGCTGAGGGACAGGCTGCAGGGGTAGTAGGCTGAGGGACAGGCTGAGGGACATGCTGCAGGGGTAGTAGGCTGAGGAACAGGCTGCAGGGGTAGTAGGCTGAGGGACAGGCTGAGGGACAGGCTGCACGGGTAGTAGGCTGAGGGACAGGCTGAGGGACAGGCTGAGGGGTAGTAGGCTGAGGGACAGGCTGAGGGACAGGCTGCAGGGGTAGTAGGCTGAGGGACAGGCTGAGGGACAGGCTGCAGGGGTAGTAGGCTGAGGGAGATGCTTAGGGACTGGCTTCAGCGGTAGGAGGCTGAGGGACAGGCTGAGGGACAGGCTGCAGGGGTAGGAGGCTGAGGGACAGGCTGTAGGGGTAAGAGGCTGAGGGACAGGCTGTAGGGGTAGGAGGCTGAGGGACAGGCTTCAGCGGTAGGAGGCTGAGGGACATGCTGTAGGGGTAGGAGGCTGAGGAACAGGCTGAGGGACAGGCTGCAGGGGTAGGAGGCTGAGGGACAGGCTGTAGGGGTAGGAGGCTGAGGGACAGGCTGCAGGGGTAGGAGGCTGAGGGACAGGCTGTAGGGGTAGGAGGCTGAGGAACAGGCTGAGGGACAGGCTGCAGGGGTAGGAGGCTGAGGGACAGGCTGTAGGGGTAGGAGGCTGAGGGACAGGCTGCAACAGGCTGAGGGACAGGCTGTAGGGGTAGGAGGCTGAGGGACAGGCTGCAGGGGTAGGAGGCTGAGGGACAGGCTGCAGGGGTAGGAGGCTGAGGGACAGGCTGAGGGACAGGCTGTAGGGGTAGGAGGCTGAGGAATAGGCTGAGGGACAGGCTGCAGGGGTAGTAGGCTGAGGGACAGGCTGAGGGGTAGGAGACTGAAGGACAGGCTGCATGGGTAGGGGCTGAGGGACAGGCTGAGGGGGTAGGAGACTGAGGGACAGACTGAGCGACAGACTGCAGGGGTAATTTGTTAATAGTCAGCGGGCCAGAACATAATTAGCATATAATAGTAGCACAATGAATAGGCCTGTAGTTCGAGCTGAACAACATTTTAACACATTTGATTCTTACATAATACATTCAGTGACAAGAAAATAATTAATATCTGATTTAAGTTAATAAAATCACTAATAACTCTATTCAATTATTATTTTTCTGTTTATTTCTCTGTGTGTTGATTGGTGGGGAAAAACAGGTCTAGGTAGCCTGGTACAGGTCTAGGTAGCCTGGTACAGGTCTAGGTAGCCTATTGTAGTCAACATTCGTTCAGAACAATTAGCTTGATAGCAAAGAGAACATGTCGCTCTCAAAGTATCAAAAGAAAAGTGGATAATGAAAATGGAAGTTTCAGGGAAGAATGTCCAGAGATATATGCATTCATCTCACCATATTTCACCAATACCTAGCCAGTGTGTGTTACTCGCAATGAAAATGTTGCTGTTTGCAAAGAATTCAACTCGGACGGCATTATGAATCTAAGCATGGTACTTTCAAAGTGGCCTTCCCGCCCCAGACAGAGAGGCCTGACCCTGAAATATTAAAGCGTTAACTACAGAATCCTCCTTCGTGGCTTGACCCAACAACAGAAGGTCACAACTTCCTTCCTAAAAGCATCCTGGGTTCTAACCAAACACAACACGCCCTTCACGGACTGCCGAGGTATTTAAAAAAGGCCATGGTGACAGTTTTTGGAGGAATTGGCTACAGACAAGTCTATGGAGAGCATCATTTCTCTTTGACAGGTGCCCCTGTTCTGTGTCAACAGCCGGACGCCGTGTCCGTGCACTGGGAGATGAGGTGAATAGGATTGTTCTGGAGGGGCTCAGTCAGGCTGATGATGTGAATAGGATTGTTCTGGAGGGGCTCAGTCAGACTGATGATGTGAATAGGATTGTTCTGGAGGGGCTCAGTCAGGCTGATGATGTGAATAGGATTGTTCTGGAGGGGCTCAGTCAGACTGATGATGTGAATAGGATTGTTCTGGAGGGGCTCAGTCAGGCTGATGATGTGAATAGGATTGTTCTGGAGGGGCTCAGTCAGACTGATGATGTGAATAGGATTGTTCTGGAGGGGCTCAGTCAGACTGATGATGTGAATAGGATTGTTCTGGAGGGGCTCAGTCAGGCTGATGATGTGAATAGGATTGTTCTGGAGGGGCTCAGTCAGGCTGATGATGTGAATAGGATTGTTCTGGAGGGGCTCAGTCAGACTGATGATGTGAATAGGATTGTTCTGGAGGGGCTCAGTCAGGCTGATGATGTGAATAGGATTGTTCTGGAGGGGCTCAGTCAGACTGATGATGTGAATAGGATTGTTCTGGAGGGGCTCAGTCAGGCTGATGATGTGAATAGGATTGTTCTGGAGGGGCTCAGTCAGACTGATGATGTGAATAGGATTGTTCTGGAGGGGCTCAGTCAGGCTGATGATGTGAATAGGATTGTTCTGGAGGGGCTCAGTCAGACTGATGATGTGAATAGGAATGTTCTGGATGGGCTCAGTCAGACTGATGATGTGAATAGGAATGTTCTGGAGGGGCTCAGTCAGACTGATGATGTGAATAGGAATGTTCTGGATGGGCTCAGTCAGACTGATGATGTGAATAGGATTGTTCTGGAGGGGCTCAGTCAGGCTGATGATGTGAATAGGATTGTTCTGGAGGGGCTCAGTCAGACTGATGATGTGAATAGGATTGTTCTGGAGGGGCTCAGTCAGACTGATGATGTGAATAGGAATGTTCTGGATGGGCTCAGTCAGGCTGATGATGTGAATAGGATTGTTCTGGAGGGGCTCAGTCAGGCTGATGATGTGAATAGGATTGTTCTGGAGGGGCTCAGTCAGGCTGATGATGTGAGTACCGACAACACCGATGTAGCGCAGTGGTTGTGTATGTCCGTTATTTTCATGGAAAGGACTTTAAAGAAGAAGATTCCCCTCAAAGGGAAACACCACCAGGGGACATCCTGTTCACGCAGAATGGCCTGTCATTCAACTTTGTGGTCACAGACGGGGCTCCTGCTATTGGTGGGCAGACACAGGGCCTGGTCAGCAGGTTGAAGGACGTCCCGCTAATGAATGGCTTTGCATTGTCTCATCCATCAGAGTGTGCTGTGTGTCAGACTAAACGCTGAGCTAAAAGATGTGATGGATAAAGTCATGTCAGGGGGACGAGAAGCAACACAACACTGTCCCCCCCCTTCCCCCACACAAGCTCGTGACAGAATTAGAGGAGGCCACCGTCGATGATCTCCAGCTTCACAACAACGTGCGCTGGGCTGAGGAAAGGAAAAGCTCTAGGGAGATTCTGTGAGATGCATGACCAGGTTGTGGATTTTGTCAGGAAAAAAAAAGAAGCTAAATGAGGGCAGCAGTTGACCAACTTCCTATTCTGTAAAATTGATGTAACTTTTTTTAAGCTGACATATTCTGTTACTCTAAATGGGTTCCCAGTTACAGGAAGAGGAAGAACCAGTCGTGGACATGATGGAAAAGGTATTTTACTAGGAAGCTTGAGTTATTTGGATTGGGATTTGTCCTCTAGAAGGCTACTGCTCTTTAGCTGAAGAAACGACAGGCAGAAGGACCAGGCCGCAGCATTTTTCACATTGATGAAACCTTTCATCAAGCAGCTGAGGGAGCAACTTCTCCACCAGATTTGAAACTTGCCTTTTATATGCTAACAATGTTTGGATCGACTTACACCCTGCGAGTCCTCATTTTCCTCTATTGAACGCAATCAATACTCATGACAGGAACCGGGTTTCACATAAGTCAATCGAGGACTGCCTGCGCATCAAAATCACATCCCTCTCACCCCAAACATCCACAAGATGGTGTCTGAGGGGAAGTGCAACTTTTCCCATTAAGTAACTTAGAATTTAATAAATGGTCATATAGGCTGCTAACATTATATATATATTATATATATTATATGTTTTTGTTATAGTTTTTATTATCGTTATAGTTATTACTGTTGTTATTATTATTATTAGTGCTTATCCATGGCTATTTTAGGTCTCATGTTGACAGTATTTTCTGTTTTGTCATTACAGGAGCAGGTTATCCCAGACTCCTGATTCAGACATTCAGACATTCAGACATACAGACATTCAGACATTCAGAAATCAGACATACAGACATTCAGACATACAGACATTCAGACATACAGACATTCAGACATTCAGAAATCAGACATACAGACATTCAGACATACAGACATACAGACATTCAGACATACAGACATTCAGACATACAGACATACAGACATTCAGACATACAGACATTCAGACATTCAGAAATCAGACATTCAGACATTCAGACATTCAGACATACAGACATTCAGACATACAGACATTCAGACATTCAGAAATCAGACATTCAGACATACAGACATTCAGACATACAGACATTCAGACATACAGACATTCAGACATTCAGAAATCAGACATTCAGACATACAGACATTCAGACATACAGACATTCAGACATTCAGAAATGAGACATACAGACATTCAGACATTCAGACAAACAGACATTCAGACATTCAGAAATGAGACATACAGACATTCAGACATTCAGACATTCAGAAATGAGACATACAGACATTCAGACATTCAGACATTCAGACATTCAGACATTCAGACATTCAGACATACAGACATTCAGACATTCAGAAATGAGACATTCAGACATTCAGACATTCAGAAATCAGACATTCAGACATTCAGACATTCAGAAATGAGACATTCAGACATTCAGACATTCAGAATTCAGACATTCAGACATTCAGACATACAGACATTGAGACATTCAGAAATGAGACATTCAGACATTCAGACATTCAGAAATGAGACATTCAGACATTCAGCCATTCAGAAATGAGACATACAGACATTCAGACATTCAGACATTCAGAAATTCAGACATACAGACATTCAGACATTCAGAAATGAGACATTCAGACATTCAGACATTCAGACATTCAGACATTCAGACAAGACATGAGACATTCAGACATTCAGACATTCAGACATACACATTCAGACATTCAGAAATGACATTCAGACATTCAGACATTCAGACATTCAGACATTCACATTCAGACATTCAGACATTCAGACATTCAGACATTCAGACATTCAGACATTCAGACATTCAGACATTCAGACATTCAGAAATTCAGACATTCAGACATTCAGACATTCAGACATTCAGACATTCAGACATTCAGACATTCAGACATTTCAGACATTCAGACATTCAGACATTCAGACATTCAGACATTCAGATGAGACATTCAGACATTCAGACATTCAGACATTCAGAAATGAGACATTCAGACATTCAGACATTCAGACATTCAGACATTCAGACATTCAGAAATTCAGACATTCAGAAATTCAGACATTCAGACATTCAGACATTCAGACATTCAGACATTCAGACATTCAGACATTCAGACATTCAGAAATGAGACATTCAGACATTCAGACATTCAGACATTCAGACATTCAGACATTCATACATACAGACATTGAGACATTCAGAAATGAGACATTCAGACATTCAGACATTCAGACATTCAGACATTCAGACATTCAGAAATGAGACATACAGACATTCAGACATTCAGACATTCAGACATTCAGAAATGAGACATTCAGACATTCAGACATTCAGACATTCAGACATACAGACATTCAGACATTCAGACATTAGACATTCAGACATTCAGACATTCAGACATTCAGACATTCAGACATTCAGACATTCAGACATTCAGACATTCAGACATTCAGACATTCAGACATTCAGAAATGATTCAGACATTCAGACATTCAGACATTCAGACATTCAGACATTCAGAAATGAGACATTCAGACATTCAGACATTCAGACATTCAGACATTCAGACATTCAGACATTCAGACATTCAGAAATACAGACATTCAGACATTCAGACATTCAGACATTCAGACATTCAGACATTCAGACATTCAGACATTCAGACATTCAGAAATTCAGACATTCAGACATTCAGACATTCAGACATTCAGACATTCAGAAATTCAGACATTCACAGACATTCAGACATTCAGAAATGACATTCAGACATTCAGACATTCAGACATTCATTCAGACATTCAGACATTCAGACATTCAGACATTCAGACATTCAGACATTCAGACATTCAGACATTCAGAAATGAGACATTCAGACATTCAGACATTCAGACATTCAGACATTCAGACAGACATTCAGACATTCAGAAATGAGACATTCAGACATTCAGACATTCAGACATTCAGACATTCAAACATTCAGACATTCAGACATTCAGACATTCAGAAATGAGACATACAGACATTCAGACATTCAGACATTCAGACATTCAGACATTCAGAAATGAGACATTCAGACATTCAGACATTCAGACATTCAAACATTCAGACATACAGACATTCAGAAATTAGACATTCAGACATTCAGACATTCAGAAATGAGACATACAGACATTCAGACATTCAGACATTCAGAAATGAGACATTCAGACATTCAGACATTCAGACATACAGACATTCAGAAATGAGACATTCAGACATTCAGACATTCAGACATTAGACATTCAGACATTCAGACATTCAGACATTCAGAAATGAGACATTCAGACATTCAGACATTCAGACATTCAGACATTCAGACATTCAGAAATCATTCAGACATTCAGAAATGAGACATTCAGACATTCAGACATTCAGACATTCAGACATTCAGACATTCAGACATTCAGACATTCAGACATTCAGACATTCAGAAATTCAGACATTCAGACATTCAGACATTCAGACATTCAGAAATTCAGACATTCAGACATTCAGACATTCAGACATTCAGAAATTCAGACATTCAGACATTCAGACATTCAGACATTCAGACATTCAGACATTCAGACATTCAGACATTCAGACATTCAGACATTCAGACATTCAGACATTCAGACATTCAGACATTCAGACATTCAGAAATTCAGACATTCAGACATTCAGACATTCAGACATTCAGACATACAGACATTCAGACATTCATTCAGAAATGAGACATTCAGACATTCAGACATTCAGACATTCAGACATTCAGACATACTGACATTCAGACATACAGACATTCAGACATTCAGAAATGAGACATTCAGACATTCAGACATTCAGAAATCAGACATTCAGACATTCAGACATTCAGAAATGAGACATTCAGACATTCAGACATTCAGACATTCAGAAATGAGACATTCAGACATTCAGACATTCAGACATACAGACATTGAGACATTCAGAAATGAGACATTCAGACATTCAGACATTCAGACATTCAGACATTCAGACATTCAGACATTCAGACATTCAGACATTCAGACATTCAGACATTCAGACATTCAGACATTCAGACATTCAGACATTCAGAAATTCACATTCAGACATTCAGACATTCAGACATTCAGACATTCAGACATTCAGACATTCAGACATTCAGACATTCAGAAATGAGACATACAGACATTCAGACATTCAGACATTCAGACATTCAGACATTCAGAAATTCAGAGACATTCAGACATTCAGACATTCAGAAATGAGAAATTCAGATTCAGACATTCAGACATTCAGACATTCAGACATTCAGACATTCAGAAATGAGACATTCAGACATTCAGACATTCAGACATTCAGACATTCAGACATTCAGACATTCAGAAATGAGACATTCAGACATTCAGACATTCAGACATTCAGACATTCAGACATTCAGACATTCAGACATTCAGACATTCAGAAATGAGACATTCAGACATTCAGACATTCATTCAGACATTCAGACATTCAGACATTCAGATTCAGACATTCAGAAATGAGACATTCAGACATTCAGACATTCAGACATTCAGAAATTCAGACATTCAGACATTCAGACATTCAGACATTCAGACATTCAGACATTCAGACATTCAGACATTCAGAAATTCAGACATTCAGACATTCAGACATTCAGACATTCAGACATTCAGACATTCAGACATTCAGACATTCAGACATTCAGACATTCAGACATTCATTCAGACATTCAGACATTCAGACATTCAGACATTCAGAAATGAGACATTCAGACATTCAGACATTCAGACATTCAGACATTCAGACATACAGACATTCAGACATTCAGACATTCAGACATTCAGAAATGAGACATTCAGACATTCAGACATTCAGACATTCAGAAATGAGACATTCAGACATTCAGACATTCAGACATTCAGAAATGAGACATACAGACATTCAGACATTCAGACATTCAGACATTCAGACATTCAGACATTCAGACATTCAGACATTCAGACATTCAGACATTCAGACATTCAGACATTCAGACATTCAGACATTCAGACATTCAGACATTCAGACATTCAGACATTCAGACATTCAGACATTCAGACATTCAGACATTCAGACATTCAGACATTCAGACATTCAGAAATGAGACATTCAGACATTCAGACATTCAGACATTCAGACATTCAGACATTCAGACATTCAGACATTCATTCAGACATTCAGACATTCAGACATTCAGACATTCAGACATTCAGACATTCAGACATTCAGACATTCAGAAATGAGACATTCAGACATTCAGACATTCAGACATTCAGACATTCAGACATTCAGACATTCAGACATTCAGACATTCATTCAGACATTCAGACATTCAGACATTCAGACATTCAGAAATGAGACATTCAGACATTCAGACATTCAGACATTCAGACATTCAGACATTCAGACATTCAGAAATTCAGACATTCAGACATTCAGACATTCAGACATTCAGAAATGAGACATTCAGACATTCAGACATTCAGACATTCAGACATTCAGACATTCAGAAGACATTCAGACATTCAGACATTCAGACATTCAGACATTCAGACATTCAGACATTCAGACATTCAGACATTCAGAAATGACACATTCAGACATTCAGACATTCAGACATTCAGACATTCAGACATTCAGACATTCAGACATTCAGACATTCAGACATTCAGACATTCAGACATTCAGACATTCAGACATTCAGACATTCAGACATTCAGACATTCAGACATTCAGACATTCAGAAATGAGACATTCAGACATTCAGACATTCAGACATTCAGACATACAGACATTCAGACATTCAGAAATGAGACATTCAGACATTCAGACATTCAGAAATGAGACATACAGACATTCAGACATACAGAAATGAGACATACAGACATTCAGACATTCAGACATACAGACATTCAGACATTCAGACATACAGACATTCAGACATTCAGACATTCAGACATTCAGACATTCAGACATTCAGACATTCAGACATTCAGACATTCAGAAATGAGACATTCAGACATTCAGACATTCAGACATTCAGACATTCAGACATTCAGACATTCAGACATTCAGACATTCAGAAATGAGACATTCAGACATTCAGACATTCAGACATTCAGACATTCAGACATTCAGACATTCAGACATTCAGACATTCAGACATTCAGACATTCAGACATTCAGAAATTCAGACATTCAGACATTCAGACATTCAGAAATGAGACATTCAGACATTCAGACATTCAGAAATGAGACATTCAGACATTCAGACATTCAGACATTCAGACATTCAGACATTCAGACATTCAGACATTCAGACATTCAGACATTCAGACATTCAGACATTCAGACATTCAGACATTCAGAAATGAGACATTCAGACATTCAGACATTCAGACATACAGACATTCAGACATTCAGACATTCAGACATTCAGACATTCAGACATTCAGACATTCAGACATTCAGACATTCAGACATTCAGAAATGAGACATTCAGACATTCAGACATTCAGACATTCAGAAATGAGACATTCAGACATTCAGACATTCAGACATTCAGACATTCAGAAGACATTCAGACATTCAGACATTCAGACATTCAGACATTCAGACATTCAGACATTCAGACATTCAGACATTCAGAAATGACATTCAGACATTCAGACATTCAGACATTCAGACATTCAGAAATTCAGACATTCAGACATCAGACATTCAGACATTCAGACATTCAGACATTCAGACATTCAGAACATTCAGACATTCAGACATTCAGACATTCAGACATTCAGAGACATTCAGACATTCAGACATTCAGACATTCAGACATTCAGACATTCAGACATTCAGACATTCAGACATTCAGACATTCAGACATTCAGACATTCAGACATTCAGACATTCAGACATTCAGACATTCAGACATTCAAACATTCAGAAATGAGACATTCAGACATTCAGACATTCAGACATTCAGAAATTAGACATTCAGACATTCAGACATTCAGAAATTAGACATACAGACATTCAGACATTCAGACATTCAGAAATGAGACATACAGACATTCAGACATTCAGACATTCAGACATACTGACATTCAGACATACAGACATTCAGACATTCAGAAATGAGACATTCAGACATTCAGACATTCAGAAATCAGACATTCAGACATTCAGACATTCAGAAATGAGACATTCAGACATTCAGACATTCAGAAATGAGACATTCAGACATTCAGACATTCAGACATACAGACATTGAGACATTCAGACATTCAGACATTCAGACATTCAGACATTCAGACATTCAGACATTCAGAAATTCAGACATTCAGACATTCAGACATTCAGACATTCAGACATTCAGACATTCAGACATTCATTCAGACATTCAGACATTCAGAAATTCAGACATTCAGACATTCAGACATTCAGACATTCAGACATTCAGACATTCATTCAGACATTCAGACATTCAGACATTCAGACATTCAGACATTCAGACATTCAGACATTCAGACATTCAGACATTCAGACATTCAGACATTCAGACATTCAGACATTCAGACATTCAGACATTCAGACATTCAGAGAGACATTCAGACATTCAGACATTCAGACATTCAGACATGAGACATTCAGACATTCAGACATTCAGACATTCAGACATTCAGACATTCAGACATTCAGACATTCAGACATTCAGACATTCAGAAATGAGACATTCAGACATTCAGACATTCAGACATACAGACATTCAGACATTCAGACATTCAGAAATGAGACATACAGACATTCAGACATTCAGACATACAGACATTCAGACATTCAGAAATGAGACATTCAGACATTCAGACATTCAGACATTCAGACATTCAGACATTCAGACATTCAGACATTCAGACATTCAGACATTCAGAAATGAGACATACAGACATTCAGACATTCAGACATACAGACATTCAGACATTCAGAAATGAGACATTCAGACATTCAGACATTCAGACATTCAGACATACAGACATTCAGACATTCAGAAATGAGACATTCAGACATTCAGAAATGAGACATTCAGACATTCAGACATTCAGACATTCAGAAATGAGACATTCAGACATTCAGACATTCAGACATTCAGACATTCAGACATTCAGACATTCAGAAATGAGACATTCAGACATTCAGACATTCATTCAGACATACAGACATTCAGACATTCAGAAATGAGACATTCAGACATTCAGACATTCAGAAATGAGACATCAGACATTCAGACATTCAGACATTCAGACATTCAGACATTCAGACATTCAGACATTCAGACATTCAGACATTCAGACATTCAGACATTCAGACATTCAGACATTCAGACATTCAGACATTCAGACATTCAGACATTCAGACATTCAGACATTCAGACATTCAGACATTTCAGACATTCAGACATTCAGACATTCAGACATTCAGACATTCAGACATTCAGACATTCAGACATTCAGACATTCAGACATTCAGACATTCAGACATTCAGACATTCAGACATTCAGACATTCAGACATTCAGACATTCAGACATTCAGACATTCAGACATTCAGACATTCAGACATTCAGACATTCAGACATTCAGAAATGAGACATTCAGACATTCAGACATTCAGACATTCAGAAATTCAGACATTCAGACATTCAGACATTCAGACATTCAGAAATTCAGACATTCAGACATTCAGACATTCAGACATTCAGACATTCAGACATTCAGACATTCAGACATTCAGACATTCAGACATTCAGAAATGAGACATTCAGACATTCAGACATTCAGACATTCAGACATTCAGACATTCAGACATTCAGACATTCAGAGACATTCAGACATTCAGACATTCAGACATATTCAGACATTCAGAAATTCAGACATTCAGACATTCAGACATTCAGACATTTCAGACATTCAGACATGAGACATTCAGACATTCAGACATTCAGACATTCAGAAATGAGACATTCAGACATTCAGACATTCAGACATTCAGACATTCAGAAATGAGACATTCAGACATTCAGACATTCAGACATTCAGACATTCAGACATTCAGACATTTCATACAGACATTCAGACATTCAGACATTCAGACATTCAGACATTCAGAAATTCATTCAGACATTCAGACATTCAGAAATGACATTCATTCAGACATTCAGACATTCAGACATTCAGACATTCAGAAATGAGACATTCAGACATTCAGACATTCAGACATTTCAGACATTCAGACATTCAGACATTCAGACATTCAGACATTCAGACATTCAGACATTCAGACATTCAGACATTCAGACATTCAGACATTCAGACATTCAGACATTCAGACATTCAGACATTCAGACATTCAGACATTCAGACATTCAGACATTCAGACATTCAGACATTCAGACATTCAGACATTCAGACATTCAGAAATGAGACATTCATTCAGACATTCAGACATTCAGACATTCAGAAATTCAGACATTCAGACATTCAGACATTCAGACATTCAGACATTCAGACATTCAGACATTTCAGACATTCAGACATTCAGACATTCAGACATTCAGATTCAGATTCAGACATTCAGACATTCAGACATTCAGACATTCAGACATTCAGACATTCAGACATTCAGACATTCAGACATTCAGAAATGAGACATACAGACATTCATTCAGACATTCAGACATTCAGACATTCAGACATTCAGACATTCAGACATTTCAGACATTCAGACATTCAGACATTCAGACATTCAGACATTCAGACATTCAGACATTCAGACATTCAGACATTCAGAAATGAGACATTCAGACATTCAGACATTCAGACATTCAGAAATTCAGACATTCAGACATTCAGACATTCAGACATTCAGACATTCAGACATTCAGACATTCAGACATTCATTCAGACATTCAGACATTCAGACATTCAGAAATGAGACATTCAGACATTCAGACATTCAGACATTCAGACATTCAGACATTCAGACATTCAGACATTCAGACATTCAGACATTCAGACATTTCAGACATTCAGACATTCAGACATTCAGACATTCAGACATTCAGACATTCAGACATACAGACATTCAGACATTCAGAAATTCAGACATTCAGACATTCAGACATTCAGACATTCAGACATTCAGACATTCAGAAATGAGACATTCAGACATTCAGACATTCAGACATTCAGACATTCAGACATTCATTCAGACATTCAGACATTCAGACATTCAGAAATTCAGACATTCAGACATTCAGACATTCAGACATTCAGACATTCAGACATTCAGACATTCAGACATTCAGACATTCAGACATTCAGACATTCAGACATTCAGACATTCAGACATTCAGACATGAGACATTCAGACATTCAGACATTCAGACATTCAGACATTCAGACATTCAGACATTCAGACATTCAGACATTCAGACATTCAGACATTCAGACATTCAGACATTCAGACATTCAGACATTCAGACATTCAGACATTCAGACATTCAGACATTCAGACATTCAGACATTCAGACATTCAGACATTCAGAAATTCAGACATTCAGACATTCAGACATTCAGACATTTCAGACATTCAGACATTCAGAAATTCAGACATTCAGACATTCAGACATTCAGACATTCAGACATTCAGACAGACATTCAGACATTCAGATTCAGACATTCAATGAGACATTCAGACATTCAGACATTCAGACATTCAGACATTCAGACATTCAGACATTCAGACATTCAGACATTCAGACATTCAGACATTCAGACATTCAGACATTCAGACATTCAGACATTCAGACATGAGACATTCAGACATTCAGACATTCAGACATTCAGACATACAGACATTCAGACATTCAGAAATGAGACATTCAGACATTCAGACATTCAGACATTCAGAAATGAGACATACAGACATTCAGACATTCAGACATTCAGAAATGAGACATTCAGACATTCAGACATTCAGACATTCAGACATTCAGACATTCAGACATTCAGACATTCAGACATTCAGACATTCAGACATTCAGACATTCAGAAATGAGACATACAGACATTCAGACATTCAGACATTTCAGACATTCAGAAATGAGACATTCAGACATTCAGACATTCATTCAGACATTCAGAAATGAGACATTCAGACATTCAGACATTCAGACATTCAGACATTCAGAAATTCAGACATTCAGACATTCAGACATTCAGACATTCAGAAATTCAGAGACATTCAGACATTCAGACATTCAGACATTCAGAAATGAGACATTCAGACATTCAGACATTCAGACATTCATTCAGAAATGAGACATTCAGACATTCAGACATTCAGACATTCAGAAATGAGACATTCAGACATTCAGACATTCAGACATTCAGAAATTCAGACATTCAGACATTCAGACATTCAGACATTCAGACATTCAGACATTCAGACATTCAGACATTTCAGACATTCAGACATTCAGAAATTCAGACATTCAGACATTCAGACATTCAGAAATGAGACATTCAGACATTCAGACATTCAGACATTCAGAATTCAGACATTTCAGACATTCAGACATTCAGACATAGACATTCAGACATTCAGACATTCATGAGACATTCAGACATTCAGACATTCAGACATTCAGACATTCAGACATTCAGACATTCAGACATTCAGACATTCAGACATTCAGAAATGAGACATACAGACATTCAGACATTCAGGCATTCATACAGACATTCAGACAGACATTCAGAAATGAGACATTCAGACATTCAGACATTCAGACATTCACATTCAGACATTCAGACATTCAGACATTCAGACATGAGACATTCAGACATTCAGACATTCAGACATTCAGACATTCAGACATTCAGACATTCATTCAGACATTCAGACATTCAGACATTCAGACATTCAGACATTCAGAAATGAGACATTCAGACATTCAGACATTCAGACATTCAGAATTCAGACATTCAGACATTCAGACATTCAGACATTCAGAAATTCATACAGACATTCAGACATTCAGACATTCAGACATTCAGACATTCAGACATACAGACATTCAGACATTCAGACATTTTCAGACATTCAGAAATGAGACATTCAGACATTCAGACATTCAGACATTTCAGACATTCAGACATTCAGAAATGAGACATTCAGACATTCAGACATTCATTCAGACATTCAGACATTCAGAATTCAGACATTCAGACATTCAGAGACATTCATTCAGACATTCAGACATTCAGACATTCAGACATTCAGACATTCAGACATTCAGACATTCAGACATTCAGACATTCAGAAATGAGACATACAGACATTCAGACATTCAGACATTCAGACATTCAGACATTCAGACATTCAGATATACAGACATTCAGACATTCAAAAATGAGACATTCAGACATTCAGACATTCAGACATTCAGACATTCAGACATTCAGAAATGAGACATTCAGACATTCAGACATTCAGACATTCAGAAATGAGACATTCAGACATTCAGACATTCAGACATTCAGACATTCAGAAATGAGACATACAGACATTCAGACATTCAGACATTCAGACATTCAGACATTCAGACATACAGACATTCAGACATTCAGAAATGAGACATTCAGACATTCAGACATTCAGACATTCAGACATACAGACATTCAGACATTCAGACATTCAGACATTCAGACATTCAGACATTCAGACATTCAGATTCATTCAGACATTCAGACATTCAGACATTCAGAAATTCAGACATTCAGACATTCAGACATTCAGACATTCAGACATTCAGAAATGAGACATTCAGACATTCAGACATTCAGACATTCAGACATTCAGAAATGAGACATTCAGACATTCAGACATTCAGACATTCAGACATTCAGACATTCAGACATTCAGACATTCAGACATTCAGACATTCAGACATTCAGACATACAGACATTCAGACATTCAGAAATGAGACATTCAGACATTCAGACATTCAGACATTCAGAAATGAGACATACAGAAATTCAGACATTCAGACATACAGACATTCAGACATTCAGAAATGAGACATTCAGACATTCAGACATTCAGACATTCAGACATTCAGACATTCAGACATTCAGACATTCAGACATACAGACATTCAGACATTCAGAAATGAGACATACAGACATTCAGACATTCAGACATTCAGACATTCAGACATTCAGACATTCAGACATACAGACATTCAGACATTCAGACATTCAGAAATGAGACATTCAGACATTCAGACATTCAGACATACAGACATTCAGACATTCAGAAATGAGACATTCAGACATTCAGACATTCAGACATTCAGAAATGAGACATTCAGACATTCAGACATTCAGACATTCAGAAATGAGACATTCAGACATTCAGACATTCAGACATTCAGACATTCAGACATTCAGACATTCAGACATTCAGACATTCAGAAATGAGACATTCAGACATTGCCTTTTTTTCTTTAAATTATTGTTTTATTTAGGATGCTGCCTTTTTGGACATATGCAATTGTAAGTAGGACAAATAAATAAATACTATTATTCTATTAGGTCATTTGTTTTTCTTGTGAAAGATAACTTAACTGGCTGAGGTTGTATGGGCCTATAGACTCCAATTAATAAGCCCCACTTGTTGTTTGTAAAGCCAAATTAAAATGAATGTTATTGTTGAAATGAAGTACTCGACTGGTGTAGTTTTTCTCCATCTGTTGCTTGACGCCACTTGCATAACCAGTTAGCTCTATGTTCAGCAGCAGTAGTACTTCCTATTGATTGCACTGCGGTTGCAGCTTAACGTTTCAGCACCACTGAATGGTTCTGCTTTAATAGTGGACTGTGTCCTGCATTCTCTCTCCTCATGAAGGAAGCTAAAATGTAACTTTTGCTATATTTAGGTAGGGTCACTTCCTCCTTGGGACATTGCATTTGGGACTTTTTGCATCTCAGGTCCAAGATTTTTTATTAACAAAAATATTCATAATTCATTTGGGGGCCAAATAATATTCCTGTCGGGCCAACACGGTATGGGGCAACACGATATGGGGCAACATGGTATGGGGCAACATGGTATGGAGCAACACATCATAGAGCAACACGGTATGGATCAACACGGTATGGGGCAACACGGTATGGAGCAACACGGTATGGAGCAACACGGTATGTGGCAACATGGTATGGGGCAACATGGTTTAGGGCAACACGGTATGGAGAAACATGGTTTAGGGCAACATGGTATGGGGCAACACGGTATGGGGCAACATGGTTTAGGGCAACACGGTATGGGGCGACACGGTATGGAGCAACATGGTTTAGGGCAACACGGTATGGGGCAACACGGTTTAGGGCAACATGGTATGGGGCAACACGGTTTAGGGCAACACGGTATGGAGCAACACGGTATGGAGCAACATGGTTTAGGGCAACACGGTATGGAGCAACATGGTATGGCACAACATGGTTTAGGGCAACACGGTATGGGGCAACACGGTTTAGGGCAACACGGTATGGGGCAACACAGTATGGGGCAACACGGTTTAGGGCAACACGGTATGGGGCAACACGGTATGGGGCAACACGGTTTAGGGCAACACGGTATGGGGCAACATGGTATGGGGCAACACGGTATGGGGCAACATGGTATGGGGCAACACGGTATGGATCAACATGGTTTAGGGCAACACGGTATGGGGCAACACGGTATGGGGCAACACAGTTTAGGGCAACACGGTATGGGGCAACACGGTATGGGGCAACACGGTATGGGGCAACACATCATAGAGCAACACGGTATGGGGCAACACGGTATGGGGCAACACGGTATGGGGCAACACGGTATGGAGCAACATGGTATGGGGGAACATGGTATGGGGCAACACGGTATAGAGCAACACGGTATGGATCAACATGGTATGGAGCAACATGGTATGGGGGAACATGGTATGGGGCAACACGGTATAGAGCAACACGGTATGGGGCAACACGGTATGGAGCAACATGGTATGGGGAACATGGTATGGGGCAACACGGTATAGAGCAACATGGTATGGGGTAACATGGTATGGGGCAACACGGTATAGAGCAACACGGTATAGAGCAACACGGTATGGGGCAACACATCATAGAGCAACACGGTATGGGGCAACATGGTATGGGGCAACACATCATAGAGCAACACGGTATGGGGCAACACGGTTTAGGGCAACACGGTATGGGGCAACATGGTATGGGGCAACACGGTATGGGGCAACATGGTATGGGGCAACACGGTATGGATCAACATGGTTTAGGGCAACACGGTATGGGGCAACACGGTATGGGGCAACACGGTATGGGGCAACACGGTATGGGGCAACACATCATAGAGCAACACGGTATGGGGCAACATGGTATGGGGCAACACGGTATGGGGCAACACGGTATGGAGCAACATGGTATGGGGGAACATGGTATGGGGCAACACGGTATAGAGCAACACGGTATGGATCAACATGGTATGGAGCAACACGGTATGGAGCAACACGTATGGGGCAACACGGTATAGAGCAACATGGTATGGGGTAACATGGTATGGGGCAACACAGTATAGAGCAACACGGTATAGAGCAACACGGTATGGGGCAACACATCATAGAGCAACACGGTATGGGGCAACATGGTATGGGGCAACACATCATAGGGCAACAAGGTATGGAGCAACACGGTATGGGGCAACACGGTATGGGGCAACATGGTATGGGGCAACACATCATGGGGCAACACGGTATGGGGCGACACGGTATGGAGCAACATGGTTTAGGGCAACACGGTATGGGGCAACACGGTTTAGGGCAACATGGTATGGGGCAACACGGTTTAGGGCAACACGGTATGGAGCAACACGGTATGGAGCAACATGGTTTAGGGCAACACGGTATGGAGCAACATGGTATGGCACAACATGGTTTAGGGCAACACGGTATGGGGCAACACGGTTTAGGGCAACACGGTATGGGGCAACACAGTATGGGGCAACACGGTTTAGGGCAACACGGTATGGGGCAACACGGTATGGGGCAACACGGTTTAGGGCAACACGGTATGGGGCAACATGGTATGGGGCAACACGGTATGGGGCAACATGGTATGGGGCAACACGGTATGGATCAACATGGTTTAGGGCAACACGGTATGGGGCAACACGGTATGGGGCAACACAGTTTAGGGCAACACGGTATGGGGCAACACGGTATGGGGCAACACGGTATGGGGCAACACATCATAGAGCAACACGGTATGGGGCAACACGGTATGGGGCAACACGGTATGGGGCAACACGGTATGGAGCAACATGGTATGGGGGAACATGGTATGGGGCAACACGGTATAGAGCAACACGGTATGGATCAACATGGTATGGAGCAACACGGTATGGAGCAACACGTATGGGCAAACACGGTATAGAGCAACATGGTATGGGGTAACATGGTATGGGGCAACACGGTATAGAGCAACACGGTATAGAGCAACACGGTATGGGGCAACACATCATAGAGCAACACGGTATGGGGCAACATGGTATGGGGCAACACATCATAGGGCAACACGGTATGGGGCAACACGGTATGGGGCAACACGGTATGGGGCAACATGGTATGGGGCAACACATCATGGGGCAACACTGTATGGGGCAACACGGTATGGATCAATACGGTATGGGGCAACACGGTATTGGGCAACACGATATGGGGCAACATGGTATGGGGCAACATGGTATGGAGCAACACATCATAGAGCAACACGGTATGGATCAACACGGTATGGGGCAACACGGTATGGAGCAACACGGTATGGAGCAACACGGTATGTGGCAACACGGTATGGGGCAACATGGTTTAGGGCAACACGGTATGGAGAAACATGGTTTAGGGCAACATGGTATGGGGCAACACGGTATGGGGCAACATGGTTTAGGGCAACACGGTATGGGGCAACACGGTATGGAGCAACATGGTTTAGGGCAACACGGTATGGGGCAACACGGTTTAGGGCAACATGGTATGGGGCAACACGGTATGGGGCAACACGGTTTAGGGCAACACGGTATGGAGCAACACGGTATGGAGCAACATGGTTTAGGGCAACACGGTATGGAGCAACATGGTATGGCACAACATGGTTTAGGGCAACACGGTATGGGGCAACACGGTTTAGGGCAACACGGTATGGGGCAACACGGTATGGGGCAACACAGTATGGGGCAACACGGTTTAGGGCAACACGGTATGGGGCAACACGGTATGGGGCAACACGGTTTAGGGCAACACGGTATGGGGCAACATGGTATGGGGCAACACGGTATGGGGCAACATGGTATGGGGCAACACGGTATGGATCAACATGGTTTAGGGCAACACGGTATGGGGCAACACGGTATGGGGCAACACGGTATGGGGCAACACGGTATGGGGCAACACATCATAGAGCAACACGGTATGGGGCAACACGGTATGGGGCAACACGGTATGGGGCAACACGGTATGGAGCAACATGGTATGGGGAACATGGTATGGGGCAACACGGTATAGAGCAACACGGTATGGATCAACATGGTATGGAGCAACACGGTATGGAGCAACACGTATGGGGCAACACGGTATAGAGCAACATGGTATGGGGTAACATGGTATGGGGCAACACAGTATAGAGCAACACGGTATAGAGCAACACGGTATGGGGCAACACATCATAGAGCAACACGGTATGGGGCAACATGGTATGGGGCAACACATCATAGGAAACAAGGTATGGAGCAACACGGTATGGGGCAACACGGTATGGGGCAACATGGTATGGGGCAACACATCATGGGGCAACACGGTATGGGGCAACACGGTATGGGGCAACACGGTATGGATCAACACGGTGTGGGGCAACACGGTATTGGGCAACACGGTATGGAGCAACATGGTATGGGGCAACATGGTATGGGGCAACACGGTATGGGGCAACACGGTATGGGGCAACACATCATAGGGCAACACGGTATGGGGCAACACGGTATGGGGCAACACATCATGGGGCAACATGGTATGGGGCAACACGGTATGGGGCAACACAGTATGGATCAACACGGTATGGGGCAACACGGTATTGGGCAACACGGTATGGAGCAACATGGTATGGGGCAACATGGTATGGGGCAACACGGTATGGGGCAACATGGTATGGGGCAACACGGTATGGATCAACATGGTTTAGGGCAACACGGTATGGGGCAACACGGTATGGGGCAACACAGTTTAGGGCAACACGGTATGGGGCAACACGGTATGGGGCAACACGGTATGGGGCAACACATCATAGAGCAACACGGTATGGGGCAACACGGTATGGGGCAACACGGTATGGGGCAACACGGTATGGAGCAACATGGTATGGGGGAACATGGTATGGGGCAACACGGTATAGAGCAACACGGTATGGATCAACATGGTATGGAGCAACACGGTATGGAGCAACACGTATGGGGCAACACGGTATAGAGCAACATGGTATGGGGTAACATGGTATGGGGCAACACGGTATAGAGCAACACGGTATAGAGCAACACGGTATGGGGCAACACATCATAGAGCAACACGGTATGGGGCAACATGGTATGGGGCAACACATCATAGGGCAACACGGTATGGGGCAACACGGTATGGGGCAACACGGTATGGGGCAACATGGTATGGGGCAACACATCATGGGGCAACACGGTATGGGGCAACACGGTATGGGGCAACACGGTATGGATCAACACGGTATGGGGCAACACGGTATTGGGCAACACGATATGGGGCAACATGGTATGGGGCAACATGGTATGGAGCAACACATCATAGAGCAACACGGTATGGATCAACACGGTATGGGGCAACACGGTATGGAGCAACACGGTATGGAGCAACACGGTATGTGGCAACACGGTATGGGGCAACATGGTTTAGGGCAACACGGTATGGAGAAACATGGTTTAGGGCAACATGGTATGGGGCAACACGGTATGGGGCAACATGGTTTAGGGCAACACGGTATGGGGCAACACGGTATGGAGCAACATGGTTTAGGGCAACACGGTATGGGGCAACACGGTTTAGGGCAACATGGTATGGGGCAACACGGTATGGGGCAACACGGTTTAGGGCAACACGGTATGGAGCAACACGGTATGGAGCAACATGGTTTAGGGCAACACGGTATGGAGCAACATGGTATGGCACAACATGGTTTAGGGCAACACGGTATGGGGCAACACGGTTTAGGGCAACACGGTATGGGGCAACACGGTATGGGGCAACACAGTATGGGGCAACACGGTTTAGGGCAAAACGGTATGGGGCAACACGGTATGGGGCAACACGGTTTAGGGCAACACGGTATGGGGCAACATGGTATGGGGCAACACAGTTTAGGGCAACACGGTATGGGGCAACACGGTATGGGGCAACACGGTATTGGGCAACACATCATAGAGCAACACGGTATGGGGCAACACGGTATGGGGCAACATGGTATGGGGCAACACGGTATGGAGCAACATGGTATGGGGAACATGGTATGGGGCAACACGGTATAGAGCAACACGGTATGGATCAACATGGTATGGAGCAACACGGTATGGAGCAACACGTATGGGGCAACACGGTATAGAGCAACATGGTATGGGGTAACATGGTATGGGGCAACACAGTATAGAGCAACACGGTATAGAGCAACACGGTATGGGGCAACACATCATAGAGCAACACGGTATGGGGCAACATGGTATGGGGCAACACATCATAGGGCAACAAGGTATGGGGCAACACGGTATGGGGCAACACGGTATGGGGCAACATGGTATGGGGCAACACATCATGGGGCAACACGGTATGGGGCAACACGGTATGGGGCAACACGGTATGGATCAACACGGTGTGGGGCAACACGGTATTGGGCAACACGGTATGGAGCAACACGGTATGGGGCAACATGGTATGGGGCAACACGGTATGGGGCAACACGGTATGGGGCAACACATCATAGGGCAACACGGTATGGGGCAACACGGTATGGGGCAACACATCATGGGGCAACACGGTATGGGGCAACACGGTATGGGGCAACACGGTATTGGGCAACACGATATGGGGCAACATGGTATGGGGCAACATGGTATGGAGCAACACATCATAGAGCAACACGGTATGGATCAACACGGTATGGGGCAACACGGTATGGAGCAACACGGTATGGAGCAACACGGTATGTGGCAACACGGTATGGGGCAACATGGTTTAGGGCAACACGGTATGGAGAAACATGGTTTAGGGCAACATGGTATGGGGCAACACGGTATGGGGCAACATGGTTTAGGGCAACACGGTATGGGGCAACACGGTATGGAGCAACATGGTTTAGGGCAACACGGTATGGGGCAACACGGTTTAGGGCAACATGGTATGGGGCAACACGGTATGGGGCAACACGGTTTAGGGCAACACGGTATGGAGCAACACGGTATGGAGCAACATGGTTTAGGGCAACACGGTATGGAGCAACATGGTATGGCACAACATGGTTTAGGCAACACGGTATGGGGCAACACGGTTTAGGGCAACACGGTATGGGGCAACACGGTATGGGGCAACACAGTATGGGGCAACACGGTTTAGGGCAAAACGGTATGGGGCAACACGGTATGGGGCAACACGGTTTAGGGCAACACGGTATGGGGCAACATGGTATGGGGCAACACAGTTTAGGGCAACACGGTATGGGGCAACACGGTATGGGGCAACACGGTATTGGGCAACACATCATAGAGCAACACGGTATGGGGCAACACGGTATGGGGCAACATGGTATGGGGCAACACGGTATGGAGCAACATGGTATGGGGAACATGGTATGGGGCAACACGGTATAGAGCAACACGGTATGGATCAACATGGTATGGAGCAACACGGTATGGAGCAACACGTATGGGGCAACACGGTATAGAGCAACATGGTATGGGGTAACATGGTATGGGGCAACACAGTATAGAGCAACACGGTATAGAGCAACACGGTATGGGGCAACACATCATAGAGCAACACGGTATGGGGCAACATGGTATGGGGCAACACATCATAGGGCAACAAGGTATGGGGCAACACGGTATGGGGCAACACGGTATGGGGGCAACATGGTATGGGGCAACACATCATGGGGCAACACGGTATGGGGCAACACGGTATGGGGCAACACGGTATGGATCAACACGGTGTGGGGCAACACGGTATTGGGCAACACGGTATGGAGCAACACGGTATGGGGCAACATGGTATGGGGCAACACGGTATGGGGCAACACGGTATGGGGCAACACATCATAGGGCAACACGGTATGGGGCAACACGGTATGGGGCAACACATCATGGGGCAACACGGTATGGGGCAACACGGTATGGGGCAACACAGTATGGATCAACACGGTATGGGGCAACACGGTCATTGGGCAACACGGTATGGGGCAACACGGTATGGGGCAACACAGTATGGATCAACACGGTATGGGGCAACACGGTATTGGGCAACACGGTATGGAGCAACATGGTATGGGGCAACATGGTATGGGGCAACACGGTATGGGGCAACACAGTATGGGGCAACACGGTATGGGGACACACGGTATGGGGCAACACGGTATGGGGCAACGCCATATGGTGCAACACATCATAGAGCAACATGGTATGGGGCAACATGGTATGGGGCAACACGGTATGGGGCAACACGGTATGGATCAACATGGTATGGGGCACCATGGTATGGCGCAACACATCATAGAGCAACACGGTATGGGGCAACACGGTATGGGGCAACATGGTATGGGGCAACACATCATAGTGCAACACGGTATGGGGCAACACAGTTTAGGGAAACACGGTATGGGGCAACACAGTATGGGGCAACACGGTATGGGGCAACACAGTATGGGGCAACACAGTTTAGGGAAACACGGTATGGGGCAACACGGTATGGGGCAACACGGTATCGGGCAAAACACGGTATGGGGCAACGCCGTATGGTGCAACACATCATAGAGCAACATGGTATGGGGCAACATGGTATGGGGCAACATGGTATGGGGCAACACGGTATGGATCAACATGGTATGGGGCACCATGGTATGGGGCAACACATCATAGAGCAACACGGTATGGGGCAACACGGTATGGGGCAACATGGTATGGGGCAACACATCATAGTGCAACACGGTATGGGGCAACACAGTTTAGGAAACACGGTATGGGGCAACACAGTATGGGGCAACACGGTATGGGGCAACACGGTATGGGGCAACACAGTTTAGGGAAACACGGTATGGGGCAACACGGTATGGGGCAACACGGTATGGGGCAACACGGTATTGGGCAACACGGTATGGAGCAACATGGTATGGGGCAACATGGTATGGGGCAACACGGTATGGGGCAACACGGTATGGGGCAACACATCATAGGGCAACACGGTATGGGGCAACACGGTATGGGGCAACAAATCATGGGTCAACACGGTATGGGGCAACACGGTATGGGGCAACACGGTATGGATCAACACGGTATGGGGCAACACGGTATTGGGCAACACGGTATGGAGCAACATGGTATGGGGCAACATGGTATGGGGCAACACGGTATGGAGCAACACAGTATGGGGCAACACAGTATGGGGACACACGGTATGGGGCAACACGGTATGGGGCAACGCCATATGGTGCAACACATCATAGAGCAACATGGTATGGGGCAACATGGTATGGGGCAACACGGTATGGGGCAACACGGTATGGATCAACATGGTATGGGGCACCATGGTATGGCGCAACACATCATAGAGCAACACGGTATGGGGCAACACGGTATGGGGCAACATGGTATGGGGCAACACATCATAGTGCAACACGGTATGGGGCAACACAGTTTAGGGAAACACGGTATGGGGCAACACAGTATGGGGCAACACGGTATGGGGCAACACAGTATGGGGCAACACAGTTTAGGGAAACACGGTATGGGGCAACACGGTATGGGGCAACACGGTATCGGGCAAAACACGGTATGGGGCAACGCCGTATGGTGCAACACATCATAGAGCAACATGGTATGGAGCAACATGGTATGGGGCAACATGGTATGGGGCAACACGGTATGGATCAACATGGTATGGGGCACCATGGTATGGGGCAACACATCATAGAGCAACACGGTATGGGGCAACACGGTATGGGGCAACATGGTATGGGGCAACACATCATAGTGCAACACGGTATGGGGCAACACAGTTTAGGGAAACACGGTATGGGGCAACACAGTATGGGGCAACACGGTATGGGGCAACACAGTATGGGGCAACACAGTTTAGGGAAACACGGTATGGGGCAACACGGTATGGGGCAACACGGTATGGGGCAAGACACAGTATGGGGCAACACGGTATGGGGCAAAACACGGTATGGGGCAACACGGTTTAGGGCAACATGGTATGGATCAACATGGTATGGGGCAACACATCATAGAGCAACACGGTATGGGGCAACACGGTATGGGGCAATATGGTATGGGGCAACACATCATAGAGCAACATGGTATGGGGCAACATGGTATGGGGCAACACGGTATGGGGCAACACGGTATGGATCAACACGGTATGGATCAACATGGTATGGGGCAACATGGTATGGATCAACATGGTATGGGGCACCATGGTATGGGGCAACACATCATAGAGCAACACGGTATGTGGCAACATGGTAAGGGGCAACATGGTATGGGGCAACACGGTATGGGGCAACACATCATAGAGCAACACGGTATGGGGCAACATGGTATGGGGCAACACGGTATGGGGCAACATGGTATGGGGCAACACATCATAGAGCAACACGGTATGGGGCAACACAGTATGGGGCAACATGGTATGGGGCAACACGGTATGGGGCAACACGGTATGGGGCAACACGGTATGGGGCAACACATCAACACGGTGGGGCAACACATCATGGAGCAACACGGTATGGGGCAACACAGTATGGGGCAACATGGTATGGGGCAACACGGTATGGGGCAACACGGTATGGGGCAACACGGTATGGGGCAACACGGTATGGGGCAACACATCATAGAGCAACACGGTATGGGGCAACACAGTATGGGGCAACATGGTATGGGGCAACACCTCATAGTGCAACACGGTATGGGGCAACACAGTTTAGGGAAACACGGTATGGGGCAACACAGTATGGGGCAACACGGTATGGGGCAACACAGTATGGGGCAACACAGTTTAGGGAAACACGGTAAACACGGTATGGGGCAACACATCATGGAGCAACACGGTATGGGGCAACACGGTATCGGGCAAAACACGGTATGGGGCAACACGGTTTAGGGCAACATGGTATGGATCAACATGGTGTGGGGCAACATGGTATGGGGCAACACATCATAGAGCAACACGGTATGGGGCAACACGGTATGGGGCAATATGGTATGGGGCGACACATCATAGAGCAACACGGTATGGGGCAACATGGTATGGGGCAACACGGTATGGGGCAACACGGTATGGATCAACACGGTATGGATCAACATGGTATGGGGCAACATGGTATGGATCAACATGGTATGGGGCACCATGGTATGGGGCAACACATCATAGAGCAACACGGTATGTGGCAACATGGTAAGGGGCAACATGGTATGGGGCAACATGGTATGGGGCAACACGGTATGGGGCAACACATCATAGAGCAACACGGTATGGGGCAACATGGTATGGGGCAACACGGTATGGGGCAACATGGTATGGGGCAACACATCATAGAGCAACACGGTATGGGGCAACACAGTATGGGGCAACATGGTATGGGGCAACATGGTATGGGGCAACACGGTATGGGGCAACACGGTATGGGGCAACACGGTATGGGGCAACACGGTATGGGGCAACACATCATGGAGCAACACGGTATGGGGCAACACAGTATGGGGCAACATGGTATGGGGCAACACGGTATGGGGCAACACGGTATGGGGCAACACGGTATGGGGCAACACATCATAGAGCAACATAGAGCAACACGGTATAGAGCAACACAGAGAGACGTGGGTTTTGTGTAGCAGGCCAGAAATGCTCAATTTCCTTTTCTGTTTCCAGACAAAAATATTTTGCTTCGGAGTTCCCAACTAACGATTAGTCTGTTGAAAACAGACCTCTAGCATTTTATTTCCCCCAATGCTTTGCCCCAATGCTTTGCCCCAATGCTTTGCCGGTGAGTCCAGCAGCGTGGGAGAAAGAGAATGGCAATATTCTGCTGTTCTGTTGTAGGTGCAATGATGTTCGAGGGGAAAAAATGGTGTTTGTTGTTTCACCAATTAAGGACTCCAGCTTTAACGATGCCTTTATCCACACTGAGTTTAAAGTCATTAATTCATTCAAGTTGTAGTTGTTGAGAGAGAGAGAGAGAACTAGGGCCCCGACCTACATTTAAACTCCTCCAAAACATTTCTTCCTTTCTCTCTCACTCTTCCTCTTTCCCATCTCTCTCCCTCTCCATCTTTGTCAGCCACTCCTCTCCCTCATCCTCCTTTTTCATCTATCAGATTGAGTTTCATCCCCCTCTGTTCTCGCTGTCACCACTTTCCTTGAGAAGAGCTAGCTATTACCTCCCTCCCTACCTTGCTCAATCCCTTTTCTTCTCCCTCTCTCTCTTTCTCTACTCAAATGTATTACATCAGCAGATGTCACACTGTGCTGTACAGAAACCCAGCCTAAAACTCCAAACAGCAAGCAATGCAGGTGTAGAAGCACGGTGGCTAGGAAAAACTCCCTAGAAAGGCCGGAACCTAGGAAGAAATCTAGAGAGGAACCAGGCTCTGTGGGGTGGCCAGTCCCCTTCTGGCTGTGCCGGGTGGAGATTATAACAGAACATCGCCAAGATGTTCAAACGTTCGTAGAGACCAGCAGGGTCAGATAATAATAATTACAGTGGTTGTAGAGGGTGCAACAGGTCAGCACCTCAGGAGTAAATGTCAGTTGGCTTTCATAGCCGATCATTCAGAGTTAGAGAGGTGCGGTAGAGTCGAATACAGGTCCAGACAACACGTCTGGTGAACAGGTCAGGGTTCCACAGCCACAGGCACAAAAAGCATGGATATATTTTTCTGCATCATCTTTGGACAGAACGTTTCTGGTTTTTGCAATGTTACGTAGATGGAAAAAAGCTGGCCTTGAAACAGTCTTGATATGTTCGTCAAAAGATAGATCAGGGTCCAGAGTAACGTTGAGGTTCTTCAGTTTTATTTGAGACGACTGTACAACCATCAAGATTGATTGTCATATTCGACAGAAGATCTCTTTGTTTCTTGGGACCTAGAACAAGCATCTCTGTTTTGTCCGAGTTTAAAATTTAAAAGTTAAAATTATGTTTCCAAATGACATCCCCAAGAGGTCAAATATACAGTGCCTTGCGAAAGTATTCGGCCCCCTTGAACTTTGCGACCTTTTGCCACATTTCAGGCTTCAAACATAAAGATATAAAACTGTATTTTTTTTGTGAAGAATCAACAATAAGTGGGACACAATCATGAAGTAGAACGACATTTATTGGATATTTCAAACTTTTTTAACAAATCAAAAACTGAAAAATTGGGCGTGCAAAATTATTCAGCCCCCTTAAGTTAATACTTTGTAGCGCCACCTTTTGCTGCGATTACAGCTGTAAGTCGCTTGGGGTATGTCTCTATCAGTTTTGCACATCGAGAGACTGAAATTTTTTCCCATTCCTCCTTGCAAAACAGCTCGAGCTCAGTGAGGTTGGATGGAGAGCATTTGTGAACAGCAGTTTTCAGTTCTTTCCACAGATTCTCGATTGGATTCAGGTCTGGACTTTGACTTGGCCATTCTAACACCTGGATATGTTTATTTTTGAACCATTCCATTGTAGATTTTGCTTTATGTTTTGGATCATTATCTTGTTGAAAGACAAATCTCCGTCCCAGTCTCAGGTCTTTTGCAGACTCCATCAGGTTTTCTTCCAGAATGGTCCTGTATTTGGCTCCATCCATCTTCCCATCAATTTTAACCATCTTCCCTGTCCCTGCTGAAGAAAAGCAGGCCCAAACCATGATGCTGCCACCACCATGTTTGACAGTGGGGACGTTGTGTTCAGGGTGATGAGCTGTGTTGCTTTTATGCCAAACATGACGTTTTGCATTGTTGCCAAAAAGTTCAATTTTGGTTTCATCTGACCACAGCACCTTCCTCCACATGTTTGGTGTGTCTCCCAGGTGGCTTGTGGCAAACTTTAAACAACACTTTTTATGGATATCTTTAAGAAATGGCTTTCTTCTTGCCACTCTTCCATAAAGGCCAGATTTGTGCAATATACGACTGATTGTTGTACTATGGACAGAGTGTCCCACCTTAGCTGTAGATCTCTGCAGTTCATCCAGAGTGATCATGGGCCTCTTGGCTGCATCTCTGATCAGTCTTCTCCTTGTATGAGCTGAAAGTTTAGAGGGACGGCCAGTTCTTGGTAGATTTGCAGTGGTCTGATACTCCTTCCATTTCAATATTATCGCTTGCACAGTGCTCCTTGGGATGTTTAAAGCTTGGGAAATCTTTTTGTATCCAAATCCGGCTTTAAACTTCTTCACAACAGTATCTCGGACCTGCCTGGTGTGTTCCTTGTTCTTCATGAGGCTCTCTGCGCTTTTAACGGACCTTTGAGACTATCACAGTGCAGGTGCATTTATACGGAGACTTGATTACACACAGGTGGATTGTATTTATCATCATTAGTCATTTAGGTCAACATTGGATCATTCAGAGATCCTCACTGAACTTCTGGAGAGAGTTTGCCCAATTTTTCAGTTTTTGATTTGTTAAACATTTTTGAAATATCCAATAAATGTTGTTCCACTTCATGATTGTGTCCCACTTGTTGTTGATACAATACAGTTTTATATCTTTATGTTTGAAGCCTGAAATGTGGCAAAAGGTCGCAAAGTTCAAGGGGGCCGAATACTTTCGCAAGGCACTGTATAGTGAAAACAATAGTGGTCCTAAAGAGGAACCTTGAGGAACACCGAAACTTACAATTGATTTGTCAGAGGACAAACCATCCACAGAGACAAACTGATATCTTTCCAGCAGATAAGATCTAAACCAGGCCAGAACTTGTCCATGCAGACCAATTTCGGTTTCCAATCTCTCCAAAAGACTGTGGTGATTGACGGTATCAAAAGCAGCACTAAGGTCTAGGAGCACGAGGACAGATGCAGAGCCTCGGTCTGGTGCCATTAAAAGGTAATTTACCACCTTCACAAGTGCAGTCTCAGTGCTATGATGGGGTCTAAAACCAGACTGAAGTGTTTTGTATACATTGTTTGTCTTCAGGAAGGCAGTGAGTTGCTGCGCAAGTCACCACTCAATGGTGATAGCTGAGCTGACTACACTGACTGTGCATCACTCATCACTCCCCCTAAATGGGAGGGGGCCAGAGACAATTACTCGAAGCCGACACATCTTTCTAGCTGATTTACACACTGAAGCTATGTTGCGCTTGGTGATCTCTGACTGTTTCATCCTAACATTGTTGGTGCCGATGTGGATAACAATATCTCTATACTCTCTACACTCGCCAGTTTTAGTCTTAGCCAGCACCATCTTCAGATTAGCCTTAACGTCGGTAGCCCTGGCCCCTGGTAAACAGTGTATGATCGCTGGATGATGCGTTTTAAGTCTAATACTGCAGGTAATGGAGTCGCCAATGACTAGGTTTTTGAATTTGTCAGAGCTAATGGTGGGAGGCTTCGGCCTCTGACCGCTTAACGGGAGGATTAGAGACAGGAGAAGGCTTGGTCTCTGACTCCATAACGGGAGGAGTAGAGACAGGAGAAGGCTTGGTCTCTGACTCCATAACGGTTGGAGGAGAGACCTGAGAAGGCTCGGCCTCTGACCCCTTAACGGGAGGAGTAGAGACAGGAGAAGGCTCGGTCTCTGACTCCATAACGGGTGGAGAAGAGACCTGAGAAGGCTTGGTCTCTGACTCCATAGCGGGTGGAGGAGAGACCTGAGAAGGCTTGGTCTCTGACTCCGAATCGTTGCTTAATGGGGAGAGTTTCTTTCGGCTGAATGAGCGACACCGGTTGAGCATTCCTACAGAATTTCCCCCCAGAAACCGTGAGAAAGTTATCCGGCTGCGGGGACGGGACTGTGCCAGGGGATTTATACTACTATCTGTACTTACTGGTGGCACAGACCCTGTTTCATCCTTTCCTACACTGAAATTACCCTTACCTAACGATTGCGTCTGAAGCTATCCTCACCGTAAGGCGATAGTTCTCCTGTATATTATGAGTACAGCGACTGCAATTAGAAGGCATCATGTTAATGTTACTACTGAGCTTCGGCTGTTGGAGGTGTTGATGAACCACGTCCAGGGTGAAAAAGTTGAGCGAGGAAAAAACGAAGAGGTTGGTAAATGTGTTAAATACAGAGTTTTGATTAAATGGTTACTAAAAATAAAACCCGAAAAGTTTGGCAGGTAGCCTAGTAGCAACAAACAGCACAGAGACAAGTCCGGAAGTTGTGACTTTGTGGCTGTGGTAACTAACACTTGTGAGAGAACTACAAAATAATCCCTCATATATATATATATATATATATATATATATATATATATACAGATATATATGGATATATATATCTCCCCTCCTCCTCCTACAGAGTCAATGTGGAGGATATATACAGGGGGTACCGGTACTGAGTCAATGTGGAGGCTATATACAGGGGGTACCGGTACAGAGTCAATGTGGAGGCTATATACAGGGGGTACCGGTACAGAGTCAATGTGGAGGCTATATACAGGGGGTACTGGTACAGAGTCAATGTGGAGGCTATATACAGGGGGTACCGGTACAGATTCAATGTGGACACTTGTGAAGAGAACTACAAAATAATCCCTCATATATATATATATATCTCCTCCTCCTCCTACAGAGTCAATGTGGAGGTTATATACAGGGTGTTACGGTACAGAGTCAATGTGGAGGCTATATACAGGGGGTACCAGTACAGAGTCAATGTGGAGGCTATATACAGGGTATTACGGTACAGAGTCAATGTGGAGGCTATATACAGGGTGTTACGGTACAGAGTCAATGTGGAGGCTATATACAGGGTGTTACGGTACAGAGTCAATGTGGAGGCTATATACAGGGGGTACCAGTACAGAGTCAATGTGGAGGCTATATACAGGGTGTTATGGTACAGAGTCAATGTAGAGGCTATATACAGGGGGTACCGGTACAGAGTCAATGTGGAGGCTATATACAGGGGGTACCGGTACAGAGTCAATGTGGAGGCTATATACAGGGTGTTACGGTACAGAGACAATGTGGAGGCTATATACAGGGGGCACCGAGACAGAGTCAATGTGGAGGCTATATACAGGGTGTTACGGTACAGAGTCAATTTGGAGGCTATATACAGGGGGTACTGGAACAGAGTCAATGTGGAGGCTATATACAGGGGTACCGGTACAGAGTCAATGTGGAGGCTATATACAGGGTGTTACGGTACAGAGTCAATGTAGAGGCTATATACAGGGGGTACCGGTACAGAGTCAATGTATAGGCTATATACAGGGGTACCGGTACAGAGTCAATGTGGAGGCTATATACAGGGGTAACAGTACAGAGTCAATGTATAGGCTATATACAGGGGTACCGGTACAGAGTCAATGTGTTGGCTATATACAGGGTGTTACGGTACAGAGACAATGTGGAGGCTATATACAGGGGGTACTGGAACAGAGTCAATGTGGAGGCTATATACAGGGTATTACGGTACAGAGTCAATGTGGAGGCTATATACAGGGTGTTACGGTACAGAGTCAATGTGGAGGCTATATACAGGGGGTACCGGTACAGAGTCAATGTGGAGGCTATATACAGGGTATTACGGTACAGAGTCAATGTGGAGGCTATATACAGGGTGTTACGGTACAGAGTCAATGTGGAGGCTATATACAGGGGGTGCCGGTACAGAGTCAATGTGGAGGCTATATACAGGGGTACCGGTACAGAGTCAATGTGGAGGCTATATACAGGGTGTTACGGTACAGAGACAATGTGGAGGCTATATACAAGGGGTACCACTACAGAGTCAATGTGGAGGCTATATACAGGGTGTTACGGTACAGAGACAATGTGGAGGCTATATACAAGGGGTACCGGTACAGAGTCAATGTGGAGGCTATATACAGGGTGTTACGGTACAGAGTCAATGTGGAGGCTATATACAGGGGGTGCCGGTACAGAGTCAATGTGGAGGCTATATACAGGGGGTACCGGTACAGAGTCAATGTGGAGGCTATATACAGGGTGTTACGTTACAGAGTCTATGTGGAGGCTATATACAGGGGGTACCGGTACAGAGTCAATGTGGAGGCTATATACAGGGGGTACCAGTACAGAGTCAATGTATAGGCTATATACAGGGGGTACCGGTACAGAGTCAATGTGGAGGCTATATACAGGGTGTTACGGTACAGAGACAATGTGGAGGCTATATACAGGGGGTACTGGAACAGAGTCAATGTGGAGGCTATATACAGGGTATTACGGTACAGAGTCAATGTGGAGGCTATATACAGGGTGTTACGGTACAGAGTCAATGTGGAGGCTATATACAGGGGGTACCGGTACAGAGTCAATGTGGAGGCTATATACAGGGGTACCGGTACAGAGTCAATGTGGAGGCTATATACAGGGGGTACTGGTACAGAGTCAATGTGGAGGCTATATACAGGGGGTACCGGTACAGATTCAATGTGGACACTTGTGAAGAGAACTACAAAATAATCCCTCATATATATATATATATCTCCTCCTCCTCCTACAGAGTCAATGTGGAGGTTATATACAGGGTGTTACGGTACAGAGTCAATGTGGAGGCTATATACAGGGGGTACCAGTACAGAGTCAATGTGGAGGCTATATACAGGGTATTACGGTACAGAGTCAATGTGGAGGCTATATACAGGGTGTTACGGTACAGAGTCAATGTGGAGGCTATATACAGGGTGTTACGGTACAGAGTCAATGTGGAGGCTATATACAGGGGGTACCAGTACAGAGTCAATGTGGAGGCTATATACAGGGTGTTATGGTACAGAGTCAATGTAGAGGCTATATACAGGGGGTACCGGTACAGAGTCAATGTGGAGGCTATATACAGGGGTACCGGTACAGAGTCAATGTGGAGGCTATATACAGGGTGTTACGGTACAGAGACAATGTGGAGGCTATATACAGGGGGCACCGAGACAGAGTCAATGTGGAGGCTATATACAGGGTGTTACGGTACAGAGTCAATTTGGAGGCTATATACAGGGGGTACTGGAACAGAGTCAATGTGGAGGCTATATACAGGGGGTACCGGTACAGAGTCAATGTGGAGGCTATATACAGGGTGTTACGGTACAGAGTCAATGTAGAGGCTATATACAGGGGGTACCGGTACAGAGTCAATGTATAGGCTATATACAGGGGGTACCGGTACAGAGTCAATGTGGAGGCTATATACAGGGGGTAACAGTACAGAGTCAATGTATAGGCTATATACAGGGGGTACCGGTACAGAGTCAATGTGTTGGCTATATACAGGGTGTTACGGTACAGAGACAATGTGGAGGCTATATACAGGGGGTACTGGAACAGAGTCAATGTGGAGGCTATATACAGGGTATTACGGTACAGAGTCAATGTGGAGGCTATATACAGGGTGTTACGGTACAGAGTCAATGTGGAGGCTATATACAGGGGGTACCGGTACAGAGTCAATGTGGAGGCTATATACAGGGTATTACGGTACAGAGTCAATGTGGAGGCTATATACAGGGTGTTACGGTACAGAGTCAATGTGGAGGCTATATACAGGGGGTGCCGGTACAGAGTCAATGTGGAGGCTATATACAGGGGGTACCGTACAGAGTCAATGTGGAGGCTATATACAGGGTGTTACGGTACAGAGACAATGTGGAGGCTATATACAGGGGTACCACTACAGAGTCAATGTGGAGGCTATATACAGGGGTACGGTACAGAGTCAATGTGGAGGCTATATACAAGGGTGTACCGGTACAGAGTCAATGTGGAGGCTATATACAGGGTGTTACGGTACAGAGTCAATGTGGAGGCTATATACAGGGGGTTACGGTACAGAGTCAATGTGGAGGCTATATACAGGGGTACTGGTACAGAGTCAATGTGGAGGCTATATACAGGGTGTTACGTTACAGAGTCAATGTGGAGGCTATATACAGGGGTACCGGTACAGAGTCAATGTGGAGGCTATATACAGGGGTACCAGTACAGAGTCAATGTATAGGCTATATACAGGGGGTACCGGTACAGAGTCAATGTGGAGGCTATATACAGGGTGTTACGGTACAGAGTCAATGTGGAGGCTATATACAGGGGGTACTGGTACAGAGTCAATGTGGAGGCTATATACAGGGTATTACGGTACAGAGTCAATGTGGAGGCTATATACAGGGTGTTACGGTACAGAGTCAATGTGGAGGCTATATACAGGGGGTACCGGTACAGAGTCAATGTGGAGGCTATATACAGGGTATTACGGTACAGAGTCAATGTGGAGGCTATATACAGGGTGTTACGGTACAGAGTCAATGTGGAGGCTATATACAGGGGTGCCGGTACAGAGTCAATGTGGAGGCTATATACAGGGGTACCGGTACAGAGTCAATGTGGAGGCTATATACAGGGTGTTACGGTACAGAGACAATGTGGAGGCTATATACAAGGGGTACCACTACAGAGTCAATGTGGAGGCTATATACAGGGTGTTACGGTACAGAGACAATGTGGAGGCTATATACAAGGGGTACCGGTACAGAGTCAATGTGGAGGCTATATACAGGGTGTTACGGTACAGAGTCAATGTGGAGGCTATATACAGGGGTGCCGGTACAGAGTCAATGTGGAGGCTATATACAGGGGGTACCGGTACAGAGTCAATGTGGAGGCTATATACAGGGTGTTACGTTACAGAGTCTATGTGGAGGCTATATACAGGGGGTACTGGTACAGAGTCAATGTGGAGGCTATATACAGGGGGTACCGGTACAGAGTCAATGTGGAGGCTATATACAGGGGGTACTGGTACCGAGTCAATGTGCAGGTTAGTCAGGGTACAGTACAATGCAGTTTTTAGACAATAGTTAAGAAAATATTTCCTAATATTTCCTATAGTAACACAATAGAATAACAATAATGAGGCTATAATATACCGGTACCGAGTCAATGTGCGGGGGTACAGGTTAGTCGAGGTAATTTGTACATATAGGAAGGGGTAAGGCATAGATAATTAACAGCGAGAAGCAGCAGTGTAAAAACAAAAGGGTGGAGGGAGGGTCAATGTAAAAAGTCCGGGTGGCCATTTTATTAATTGTTCAGCCGTTTTATGGCTTGGGGGTAGAAGCTGTTAAGGAGCCTTTTGGACCGAGACTTGGCACTCGCTCCGGTACCGCTTGCCGTGTGGTAGCAGAGAGAACAGTCTATGACTTGGGTGACTGGAGTCTTTAACCTTAATGTTGCATAAATCTGCTCTACAGCATTATCCACACCCAGAGTAATCATAATATACAGAGCTCTACAGCATTATCCACTCTCAGAGTAATCATAATATACAGAGCTCTACAGCATTATCCACTCTCAGAGTAATCATAATATACAGAGCTCTACAGCATTATCCACACCCAGAGTAATCATAATATACAGAGCTCTACAGCATTATCCACACCCAGAGTAATCATAATATACAGAGCTCTACAGCATTATCCACTCTCAGAGTAATCATAATATACAGAGCTCTACAGCATTATCCACACCCAGATTAATCATAATATACAGAGCTCTACAGCATTATCCACTCTCAGAGTAATCATAATATACAGAGCTCTACAGCATTATCCACTCTCAGAGTAATCATAATATACAGAGCTCTACAGCATTATCCACACCCAGTTTAATCATAATATACAGATCTCTACAGCATTATCCACACCCAGAGTAATCATAATATACAGAGCTCTACAGCATTATCCACTCTCAGAGTAATCATAATATACAGAGCTCTACAGCATTATCCACTCTCAGAGTAATCATAATATACAGAGCTCTACAGCATTATCCACTCTCAGAGTAATCATAATATACAGAGCTCTACAGCATTATCCACACCCAGATTAATCATAATATACAGAGCTCTACAGCATTATCCACACCCAGAGTAATCATAATATACAGAGCTCTACAGCATTATCCACACCCAGATTAATCATAATATACAGAGCTCTACAGCATTATCCACACCCAGAGTAATCATAATTTACAGCGCTCTACAGCATTATCCACACCCAGAGTAATCATAATTTACAGAGCTCTACAGCATTATCCACACCCAGAGTAATCATAATTTACAGAGCTCTACAGCATTATCCACACCCAGAGTAATCATAATATACAGAGCTCTACAGCATTATCCACACCCCTTTGACCCAGTCCACATTTGTTGTGTTAGAGCCTGAATTTTAAATGGATGCCATTGAGATTGTTTCTCACCGATCTATACACAATACCCCATAATGACAATTTTAACAAATGTATTGCAAATTATATATAGAAATATCTCATTTACATTCACACTCCTGAGTGAACACATGTTAGAATGACCTTTGGCAGCGACTACAGCTGTGAGTCTTTCTGGGTCAGTCTCCAAAAGAGTTATCCACACCTGGATGGCACAAATGGCGAGGAGATTTTTCTCAAAGATATTAGGATGTGTTCACTGGATTTTAAAGCGTTTGCTTCTCTCTTTCCCTCTATTACTCTCATCAGAGACAAGCCAAGCCAGTAATGAATTCACCGCACAGAGTTCCTGTCTCCCAGTACGGATCAGGATTTAACGAAATAGTTGTGGAGAATGGGGAAACTCGATGTACAAACAGAGGAGCAAACAGACCGGGTTAATTCCATGGTGTGTGTTCAGGAAATTGGTATGTCGCTCTGAGAGTCTGTATGGAACCCCGAGGACCTTAATAATAAATGTATCAAAAAAGGGAGATTTTTTTTGTTATTTTTGATTCCCGAAGAGGGAGGAGAAATATGATGAAATGGCTGGCGCAAACTATTTCTCCAAATTGGATGCTTCAAATGGATTCTGACAGGTAATTCCTTTAAGAGGTTACCTCTTGGAAGATAAACTCGGGCCAAATGTTCTATGTGAAGGAAATCACATGTGTTAGGGATACGGTGTCCTCAGAGGGTGTCCAGTCTGATCACGCCAAGGTCAAAGCTGTGTTTTGGAAATGGCAAACCTCACAGATAGGATTCAGCGTGTTTTGGGCATGGCGGACACTACTTGGGAATGTTAGTACCAAACTTTTCTGCTTAAACAGAGAACTGAAGGAGTTCTGGTGGAACAGAGGACATGGACGAGAGTGGAACGATGTGAATAATAAAAAATAAAATCTGTCTTTTTTCAAACCTGACTTTTTCAAACCTGACTTTTTCAAACCTGACTTTTTCAAACCTGACTTTTTCAAACCTGACTTTTTCAAACCTGACCTTTTCAAACCTGACTTTTTCAAAACTGGCTGAAATCAGGAGAAGGTTGTCTTGTATGTGGATATGGTCATGGAGTCACTTCCTGTTTCTGTCCAGCAACTACGGAGAATAGCTGAAGAGACCACAAGGTGATCCAGAATCTAGAAAATGGCTGGCAGGAAGGATCTTGTAAGAAAAGTACTTGTCACCAAGCGCAGAGCTGTCAGTGTTCGACTGGGTGTGCTGTTAAAGAACAAGGAGATGCTGCAGAGAGAGCATGAAGGCCGTGCTTCTACACCTGCATTGCTTGCTGGTTGGGGTTTTAGGCTGGGTTGGGTTATGAGTTCAGACACACAACCTCTAGTCCTAAAAGTGACAGAAAGGCTGAAAAGGGGTGTGCAAATCACGAAGAGACTCTTAAACAAAAAGGAAGCACAAAGCAAGACTGATCCATTCTTGGCTTTATTGTCTTACAGAGCTGAGCTCTTGGCATGTGGCCGGTCACCTGCAGAAACCCTGTCCTCTGCGGGAATGACTGCTGTGCAGCTGTGCAGGACAGGACCCTGCAGTTGAAGTCAAGACACAACTCTGCTATGATAAAACTGCTAGAGTGTTGCCAAAGTTGGCAGCTCAGGATGTGGTTAGAATTCGGGGTCTGGATTCATGGAATAGAACGGAAGGGCAACTGTCTTGGAGGTTTCTGGGTCAGGTGCCTTCACTCTCCGAGGCTGACGTGAGGAAAACTCTGAAAAGAGTGAATACTCACAAAGCCACCGGCACAGGTGGCATCCCAGCACTCTGTGGTGGTCAGAGCTCAACAGACAATTCCTTCGACCTCATGGCTTGTATAGACAGGTGTGTGCCTTTCCAAATAATGTCCAATCAATTGAATTGATCGAAGATGGACTCCAATCAAGTTGTAGAAACATCTCAAGGATCATCAATGTAAACAGGATGCATCTGAGCTTAATTTCATAGTCTCGTAGCAAAGAGTCTGAATCGTTATGTATTTAGGTGTTTTTATTTTTTATAGATTTGCTCAAATTTCAATTATGGGGTATTGTGTGTAGATTGCTGACGAAATTGTTATATTTAATCAATTTTGGAATGAGGCTGAAATGTAACAAAATGTGGAAAAAGTCAAGGGGTCTGAATACTTTCCGAAGGCACTCGACGTACCACACACACACACACACAAACACACACACACACACACACACACACACACACACACACACACACACACACACACACACACACACACACACACACACACACACACACACACACACACACACACACACACACACACCTCTTTGTTCTCAGATAAAAGGGAAGTTCTTTCCTTCGTTGCCAGTCGCCCTGAAGAGCAGAGCTTCATTTTAATCTCCTTCAGAATCAGATCTGCTCTTGTTTTAACACCAAGATCCTATGACAAGACATCAAGACATGTCACCTTCCCCCCTCAACATCCACCCCTTAAAAACTAGAATCCATGTCTCTCAGGCCGTGTTCCAACACCTTCCAGCACCTTGATCCTTCCATAGTGCACTACATTTGACCGGAGGCATAGGCCTATATAGGGAATAGGGGGGCATTTGTGGCACACTCCATCTCTCTGCAGGTGAGTTTTAAATCAGACACTTTCAGGTGGAGTGCAGTCAGCTCCATTGGTTTTTCAGACTAGATAATTGGCTTCCATCAAAGTGGGGTATTTCAGGAGGTCTCAGTGAAAACGGTGTCCTAATTAAGAACGAACGGCAATACTGGGAGCTGTAACAGTGTATCAGGAATGCTGTCATCCTCAGAATGATCACCGGCCACCAGAATCATCTTTAATTGCCTCCGTTTCGGTAGCAACGCCACCATCATTTACTCTCCTCCTCCTCCCCTCCTCCTCTCTTACCTTCCCTCCTCCTCCTCCTCTCTTACCTTCCCTCCTCCTCCTCTCTTACCTTCCCTCGTTCCATCCCTCCTCCTCTCTTACCTTCCCTCGTTCCTTCCCTCCTCCTCCTCTCTTACCTTCCCTCCTCCTCCTCCTACTCTCTTACCTTCCCTCCTCCTCCTCCTCTCTTACCTTCCCTTTTCCATCCCTCCTCCTCTCTTACCTTCCCTCCTCCTCCTCTCTTACCTCCCCTCGTTCCATCCCTCCTCCTCCCCTCCTCCTCTCTTACCTTCCCTCGCTCGTTCCCTCCTCCTCCCTTCCTCCTCTCCTCCTCCTCCTCCTCTTACCTTCCCTCGTTCCTTCCCTCCTCCTCCCCTCCTCCTCTCTTACCTCCCCTCGTTCCATCCCTCCTCCCCTCCTCCTCTCTTACCTTCCCTCATTCCTTCCCTCCTCCTCCCTTCCTCCTCTCCTCCTCCTCCTCCTCTTACCTTCCCTCGTTCCTTCCCTCGTTCCTTCCCTCCTCCCCTCCTCCTCTCTTACCTTCCCTCGTTCCATCCCTCCTCCTCCCCTCCTCCTCTCTTACCTTCCCTTGTTCCATCCCTCCCCTCCTCCTCTCTTACCTTCCCTCCTCCTCTTACCTTCCCTCGTTCCATCCCTCCTCCTCCTTCCCTCCTCCTCTCTTACCTTCCCTCGTTCCATCCCTCCTCCTCCTCCTCTCTTACCTTCCCTCGTTCCATCCCTCCTCCTCCTCCTCTCTTACCTTCCCACTCGTTCCTTCCCTCCTCCTCTCTTACCTTCCCTCCTCATCTTACCTTCCCTCGTTCCATCCCTCCTCCTCCTCCTCTCTTACCTTCCCTCATTCCATCCCTCCTCCTCCTCCTTCTCCTCTCTTACCTTCCCTCGTTCCATCCCTACTCCTCCTCCTCCTCCTCTCTTACCTTCCCTCATTCCATCCCTCCTCCTCCTCCTCCTCTCTTACCTTCCCTCGTTCCTTCCCTCCTCCTCCTCCTCTCTTACCTTCCCTCGTTCCATCCCTCCTCCTCTCTTACCTTCCCTCATTCCATCCCTCCTGCTCTCTTACCTTCCCTCATTCCATCCCTCCTCTTGCCCTCCTCTTTTACCTTCCCTCCTATTTCCCTCCTCCCTTTACCTTCCCTCGTTCCATCCCTCCTCCTTCCTTCCTCCTCCCCTCCATCTCTTTTACCTTCCCTCGTTCCATCCCTCCTTCTCCCCGCCTCCTCCCCTCCTTCTCTTTTACCTTCCCTCGATCCTTCCCTCCTCCTCTCTTACCTTCCCTCCTCCTCTCTTACCTTCCCTCGCTTCATCCCTCCTCCTCCTCTCTTACCTTCCCTCATTCCATCCCTCCTCCTCCTCTCTTACCTTCCCTCGTTCCATCCCTCCTCCTCCTCTCTTACCTTCCCTCGTTCCTTCCCTCCTCCTCTCTTACCTTCCCTCATTCCATCCCTCCTCCTCTCTTACCTTCCCTCCTCCTCCTCTCTTTACCTTCCCTCGTTCCTTCCCTCCTCCTCCTCTCTTTACCTTCCCTCATTCCATCCCTCCTCCTCCTCTCTTACCTTCCCTTGTTCCATCCCTCCTCTCTTACCTTCCCTCGTTCCTTCCCTCCTCCTCCTCCCTCCTCCTCCTCTCTTACCTTCCCTCGTTCCTTCCCTCCTCCTCTCTTACCTTCCCTCCTCCTCCTCTCTTTACCTTCCCTCGTTCCTTCCCTCCTCCTCTCTTTACCTTCCCTCCTCCTCCTCTCTTTACCTTACCTTGTTCCATCCCTCCTCTCCTCTTCTCTTCTCTCTCATTTATTTGTCTCCTCCCTCCTCCCCTCCCCTCCTCTCTTTAGTTCTCTCTGTCTCCTCCCTCCTCCCTCTCCTTCATTTGCTCCCAACCGGGACTTATCCTCTCTATTTTCTTTATGCACACACACACACACACACACACACACACACACACACACACACACACACACACACACACACACACACACACACACACACACACACACACACACACACACACACACACACACACACACACACACACACACACACACACACACAGGGCTAAATCGACTATATCCCCTGAGCTATCTACACTCACCTACACAATAGAAACCCAATTTGGTTTTAGACTTAATAGTGCTTTTAAAGCAATATCTGATTCTTCACAAGCATCAAGTGCCTCCAGCTGTTGCTGTTGACTCTAATTGGTATCTCTCTCCTTTTCCTTTTCTCTGGTCCTCTCTTCAACCCTCCCCTCTCTAATTCTCTGGTCCTCTCTTCGTCCCTTCTCTTTTTCCTCGTATTCACCCATCCCCGTGTTCTCTCGCTCCATGCTATTGACCTGTGACCTCTGTCTCTCTTTCATACACTCTCCTCTCCTCCTCTCTCTCTTTCTCATCATATCGAGTAATGTCCTGTTTACTGTGGGGGCACCACTCAAAGCTGTGATGATTGGAGTTTAGAAACAAAAGACGAGGGGGAGAGTAGAGGAGAGGAAAGAAATGTTATTACTGTTGTCCCCTTGACAATATTGATTATTATTATTTTAATAATGTTAATATTATAAATCTCCAAAGTAAACTTCGGCAATATCTGCATTGTTACATATAAATCCAATGTAATTGAAAGGAGTTAGAGTAGAGACAGAGAGGCTGAGTGTTGTATTGTTGGACTATTGTGGGGGGATGAAGAGGTGGTCTGAAATGTCACCCTCTTCTCTATATAGTGCACTACTTTTGGGCAGAGCCGTATAGGGAGCTCTCTCTCTCTCTCTCTCTCTCTCTCTCTCTCTCTCTCTCTCTCTCTCTCTCTCTCTCTCTCTCTCTCTCTCTCTCTCTCTCATTGGTGTTCGGTTGACCCCACCTTTAAGACAAACTCATTCTACAGATGATTTATCTATTGTTTCAGGGACTCCTCAGAACTGGTAGAGAGAAAAACATTAAACCGTTTTTAAATGTACAAATCCCTACCATTTACCTCAGAATGCCCTGTGGACACATTGTTCTTCTGGATTTCGTCCCAAATGGCACCCTATTCCCCATACTAGGGTCCATAGGGCCCTGGTCATGTAGGGAATAGGGTGGCATTTGGGTCCTGTTTCGTTCCATCCATTCTGTTCCTCTGTTAATAGCCAGGGCTCCCTCTCTTAACAGCTGAGAGGACACTCCATGGACCCACTTATGAAACCTACAGATGGAGACAGAGAGCTACTTTGAAACACTGAAATAGGGTTCTTGACCTGCCCTGGACAGTTTTTCCCCCTGTGTTTCTCTCTAAAATAGGGTTCTTGACCTGCCCTGGACAGTTTTTCCCCCTGTGTTTCTCTCTAAAATAGGGTTCTTGACCTGCCCTGGACAGTTTTCCCTCCGTGTTTCTCTCTAAAATAGGGTTCTTGACCTGCCCTGGACAGTTTTTCCCTCCGTGTTTCTCTCTAAAATAGGGTTCTTGACCTGCCCTGGACAGTTTTTCCCTCCGTGTTTCTCTCTAAAATAGGGTTCTTGACCTGCCCTGGACAGTTTTTCCCCCGTGTTTCTCTCTAAAATAGGGTTCTTGACCTGCCCTGGACAGTTTTTCCCCCTGTGTTTCTCTCTAAAATAGGGTTCTTGACCTGCCCTGGACAGTTTTTCCCCCTGTGTTTCTCTCTAAAATAGGGTTCTTGACCTGCCCTGGACAGTTTTTCCCCCTGTGTTTCTCTCTAAAATAGGGTTCTTGACCTGCCCTGGACAGTTTTTCCCCCTGTGTTTCTCTCTAAAATAGGGTTCTTGACCTGCCCTGGACAGTTTTTCCCCCGTGTTTCTCTCTAAAATAGGGTTCTTGACCTGCCCTGGACAGTTTTTCCCCCTGTGTTTCTCTCTAAAATAGGGTTCTTGACCTGCCCTGGACAGTTTTTCCCTCCGTGTTTCTCTCTAAAATAGGGTTCTTGACCTGCCCTGGACAGTTTTTCCCCCTGTGTTTCTCTCTAAAATAGGGTTCTTGACCTGCCCTGGACAGTTTTTCCCCCTCGTGTTCTTCTTAGGGTTCTTCCCCTTTCAATGGACAGTTTTTGGCATGGGAAACATATTTCCAAAGCAAAAATAAACAAGGTTCATCACAGAATAGACATTTGAAATGTTTTGTTATTGTGTTTAACAATATTAACTTAAAATAGGGTTCTTATTATGTTGTTTGTTTTCCCTGGCTGTTTCTCTGATGGCAATAGGGTTCTTGACCTGTGACTGCACAGTTTTTCCCCCTGGATGTTTGTTTCTCTAAAATAGGGTTCTTGACCTGCCCTGGACAGTTTTTCCTCCGTGTTTCTCTCTAAAATAGGGTTCTTGACCTGCCCTGGACAGTTTTCCCTCCGTGTTTCTCTCTTGAAATAGGGTTCTTGACCTGCTGCTGTGACTGTTTTTCCCCCTGTGTTTCCTCTCCAAATGGGTTCTTGACCTGCCCTGGACAGTTTTGCCCCTGTTTTCTCTCTAAAATAGGGTTCTTGAAATGCAAATGGAAAGTTTTATTTGTTTCTCACTAAAATGGTTCTTGTTAATGCCCTGGACATGTTTTTGCCCCTGTGTTTCTCTCTAAAATAGGGTTCTTGACCTGCCCTGGACAGTTTTTCCCTCCGTGTTTCTCTCAAAATAGGGTTCTTGAATATGTACCTGGATTTTTGAATGTGTTTCTGGTACAAAATAGGGTTCTTGATGCCCTGGACAGTTTTTCCCCCTGTGTTTATCTAAAATAGGGCATAGTTAACCTGCCCTGATACAGTTTTTCCCCCTGTGTTGCTCTCTAAAATAGGGTTCTTGATGCCCTGGACAGTTTTCCAATGTAGGGTGTTTCTATCTAAAATAGGATTGTTTAAAGTGCCCTGGACAGTTTTTCATTTCCCATCAATTCTCTCTGAAAAGTGGCTGTTGACCAGTGTCCTGGACAGTTTTTCCCCACTCAATGTTAGTCTTGGCTGTTTAACAGTCTGATGGCCTTGAATTCAGAAGCTTTATTGGCATGTTTTTCAGTGTTGCCAAAGCTTTGAAATAAACAAGAGAAACATCACAGAATGGACATTTGAAATGTTATGTTGATGTCCTTGTAATCTTTAACAGGTTAAATATAGGTGTATTGGATGTTGTTTAGTTTGCTGCCCTTTTCTGATGGCATCGTCTTGCTGCTGTGACTGCACTGCACCCTCTGGAGAGCTGCTTGTTGAGGGCCCTGTTTTCAGTGGCCATACCAGGCGGTGAACATCCCGCTGCTGTGATCTGTGCTCCCCTTGTGGAGTGCTGTTTGTGGTGACAAGCGTGTTTCAGCCTCTGTTTTCATGGCAACGCTGCTGGGCAAACATCTAGCTGCTGTGACTGCACAGTGCACCCTGTGGATGGACCAAGCTGTTTGTCTGTGATGTGTTGCCCTGGAACTTTTCACCCTGGCACTACTGTTGACAAACATCTAGCTGCTGTGACTGCACAGTGCTCCCCTCCAGGATGGAGAAGCTGTTTGTGCTACACGTGTTGCCCTGTTTTCATGGCAACGGGACAAACATCTAGCTGCTGTGACTGCACAGTGCTCCCCTCCAGGATGGAGAAGCTGTTTGTGCTACACGTGTTGCCCTGTTTTCATGGCAACGGGGCAAACATCTAGCTGCTGTGACTGCACAGTGCTCCCCTCCAGGATGGAGAAGCTGTTTGTGCTACATGTGTTGCCCTGTTTTCATGGCAACGGGGCAAACATCTAGCTGCTGTGACTGCACAGTGCTCCCCTCCAGGATGGAGAAGCTGTTTGTGCTACACGTGTTGCCCTGTTTTCATGGCAACGGGACAAACGTCTTGCTGCTGTGTTTCACCTAACAGATATCAGTTTATCAAATTCTTTGTGGGTCTGTGTGATCTGTGGTCATACAGCTCTCTGTCCAATTCAATTTAAGGGGTTTTATTGGCATTATTGGCATTTATTTGTTACTACATGATTCCATATGTGTTATTTCATAGTTGTGATGTCCTCACTATTATTCTACAATGTAGAAAATAGTAAAAATATAGAAAAATCCTGGAATGAGTAGGTCCAAACCTTTTTACTGGTACTGCATAATTAATTTGCTTAATATTATGGTGTTTCTATTCCATGAAAAACGAAAAACCCTTATGGGTTTCCATTAGGATGGATTGGAAAGTATGGCGCTGTACAACGTGACGCACATAAATTCAGATCATTGTCAGTTTGTAAATTCAGACTGGTTCGCTCTCACGTTGTAGGGATTATTTGAGCGTTCTGACCTTACAACGGCAGTCAAGCACCCAAGTTAACGTTGGCTAGCTTGCTAGCTACTTCCAGACACTAATGAAACCACTCTGACCATTTTTCTCACCCTAGCAGAGCTGGTTAGGCAGTTTTTGTGTTAACCAGAGCGTTGGTGACCGTAACTGTGCTGCTGGAAACAATTTAATTACGCTTTTTTTTGCCAACGTTTACTGACACCGTCAACGGATGTTGAGCGTAAATTCATCATTCTGCACTCTGGTTCTCAGATGTAAGTGCTCTGAAATTGGTTTAGATAGCTAGAGCGAATTTACGAAAGCACCCAAATGTCCATTGAGAACGCACAACGACAATACCACTTAGCTAAGCTAAGAATCACTGGAATAATCAAGTCAATAAGCGTTGGGTAGTTAGATAGTCTATAGTTAAAATACTGGCAAGTTTGATGTATAACTACTGACATTAGGTAGATAGCTAACATACCGGTACATACTGCTGTAATGATATGATATGTGGTTCGTAAGGAAGGCGTAGCTAGCAAATTGTAACGTAACTTATTTGAAAAGTCTTTATTACATTGAGTAGCAAACTACCGTGAGGACACGCTCTATCGACTGCGGCTTGAGCTTTTGGTGCACAGTCGATAGTGCGCTGGACTTCGGGCAAGAAGGTTGAGGGTTTGAAACCTGATCCCTGCTTGTTTCATTTGAAGTCGTGCACAATTATCAGTTTATTATTTGGTTTATATTGCCCATTCATTGTCAGTTAGAGACACAGTAGTGCATTTGGACCCAAAAGCATAATAGTGCTCTAACTCCCCCTTGGTCTTTAAAGAAAACTGGTCTGTGATCGGAGGTTTTTTTTCCACACCTAGCTCAGCTATTAGACTATTCTTTAGTAAAGGTTGAATAGTCTACTGTTTAAGCAAATTAATTACGCAAGTACCGGTAATCAAATACTGTCTGCCGCTGTTCCTCTTTGCCTTTCTGTCTTCTACACCTCTCTCCCCACCTCGTCTTTCTGTCTTCTACACCTCTCTCCCCACCTCGTCTTTCTGTCTTCTACACCTCTCTCCCCACCTCGTCTTTCTGTCTTCTACACCTCTCTCCCCACCTCGTCTTTCTGTCTTCTACACCTCTCTCCCCACCTCGTCTTTCTGTCTTCTACACCTCTCTCCCCACCTCGTCTTTCTGTCTTCTACACCTCTCTCCCCACCTCGTCTTTCTGTCTTCTACACCTCTCTCCCCACCTCGTCTTTCTGTCCTCTACACCTCTCTCCCCACCTCGTCTTTCTGTCTTCTACACCTCTCTCCCCACCTCGTCTTTCTGTCTTCTACACCTCTCTCCCCACCTCGTCTTTCTGTCTTCTACACCTCTCTCCCCACCTCGTCTTTCTGTCTTCTACACCTCTCTCCCACCTCGTCTTTCTGTCCTCTACACCTCTCTCCCCACCTCGTCTTTCTGTCCTCTACACCTCTCTCCCCACCTCGTCTTTCTGTCTTCTACACCTCTCTCCCCACCTCGTCTTTCTGTCTTCTACACCTCTCCCCCACCTCGTCTTTCTGTCTTCTACACCTCTCTCCCCACCTCGTCTTTCTGTCTTCTACACCTCTCTCCCACCTCGTCTTTCTGTCTTCTACACCTCTCTCCCACCTCATCTTTCTGTCTTCTAAAACTCTCTCCCCACCTCGTCTTTCTGTCTTCTACACCTCTCTCCCCACCTCGTCTTTCTGTCTTCTACACCTCTCTCCCCACCTCGTCTTTCTGTCTTCTACACCTCTCTCCCCACCTCGTCTTTCTGTCTTCTACACCTCTCTCCCCACCTCGTCTTTCTGTCTTCTACACCTCTCCCCACCTCGTCTTTCTGTCTTCTACACCTCTCTCCCCACCTCGTCTTTCTGTCTTCTCTCCCCACCTCGTCTTTCTGTCTTCTTCCTCATCTTTCTGTCTTCTACACCTCTCCCCACCTCGTCTTTCTGTCTTCTACACCTCTCTCCACCTCGTCTTTCTGTCTTCTACACCTCTCCCCACCTCGTCTTTCTGTCTTCTACACCTCTCCCCGCCTCGTCTTTCTGTCTTCTACACCTCTCTCCACCTCATCTTTCTGTCTTCTACACCTCTCCCCACCTCGTCTTTCTGTCTTCTACACCTCTCTCCACCTCGTCTTTCTGTCTTCTACACCTCTCCCCACCTCCCTGTCACCTCTCTCCCCCTGTCTTTCTGTCTTCTACACCTCTCTCCCCACCTCGTCTTTCTGTCTTCTACACCTCTCTCCCCACCTCGTCTTTCTGTCTTCTACACCTCTCTCCCCACCTCGTCTTTCTGTCCTCTACACCTCTCTCCCCACCTCGTCTTTCTGTCTTCTACACCTCTCTCCCCACCTCGTCTTTCTGTCCTCTACACCTCTCTCCCCGCCTCGTCTTTCTGTCCTCTACACCTCTCCCCACCTCGTCTTTCTGTCTTCTACACCTCTCTCCCCACCTCGTCTTTCTGTCTTCTACACCTCTCTCCCCACCTCGTCTTTCTGTCTTCTACACCTCTCTCCCCACCTCGTCTTTCTGTCTTCTACACCTCTCTCCCCACCTCGTCTTTCTGTCCTCTACACCTCTCTCCCCACCTCGTCTTTCTGTCTTCTACACCTCTCTCCCCACCTCGTCTTTCTGTCTTCTACACCTCTCTCCCCACCTCGTCTTTCTGTCCTCTACACCTCTCTCCCCACCTCGTCTTTCTGTCCTCTACACCTCTCTCCCCACCTCGTCTTTCTGTCTTCTACACCTCTCTCCCCACCTCTCTTTCTGTCTTCTACACCTCTCTCCCCACCTCGTCTTTCTGTCTTCTACACCTCTCTCCCCACCTCGTCTTTCTGTCTTCTACACCTCTCTCCCCACCTCGTCTTTCTGTCTTCTACACCTCTCTCCCCACCTCGTCTTTCTGTCTTCTAAAACTCTCTCCCCACCTCGTCTTTCTGTCTTCTACACCTCTCCCCCCCACCTCGTCTTTCTGTCTTCTACACCTCTCTCCCCACCTCGTCTTTCTGTCCTCTACACCTCTCTCCCCACCTCGTCTTTCTGTCTTCTACACCTCTCTCCCCACCTCGTCTTTCTGTCTTCTACACCTCTCTCCCCACCTCGTCTTTCTGTCTTCTACACCTCTCTCCCCACCTCGTCTTTCTGTCTTCTACACCTCTCCCCACCTCGTCTTTCTGTCTTCTACACCTCTCTCCACCTCATCTTTCTGTCTTCTACACCTCTCCCCACCTCGTCTTTCTGTCTTCTACACCTCTCTCCACCTCGTCTTTCTGTCTTCTACACCTCTCCCCACCTCGTCTTTCTGTCTTCTACACCTCTCCCCCGCCTCCTTTCTGTCTTCTACACCTCTCTCCACCTCATCTTTCTGTCTTCTACACCTCTCCCCACCTCGTCTTTCTGTCTTCTACACCTCTCTCCACCTCGTCTTTCTGTCTTCTACACCTCTCCCCACCTCGTCTTTCTGTCTTCTACACCTCTCTCCCCGCCTCGTCTTTCTGTCTTCTACACCTCTCTCCCCACCTCGTCTTTCTGTCTTCTACACCTCTCCCCACCTCATCTTTCTTCCTCATTTTATAATGCACACCATATGTGCATTGAAGTACGGATTAAACTTGTATTTATAATATAATATTACAATTATCATAATTATAATGCATTTATTATGTATTTATAACACCTGGGATAATGAACTGGTTGAAATGAAGTATCTCATTGAAAATACTATCCTGTCGTCACGGCTGTTGAAAGGAGAGGACCAAGGTGCAGCGTGGTGAGCGTACATTTTCTCTTTTATTAAGGAAAGTGACGCCGAACAAAACAATAAACACTACAAAACAAACCGTGAAGCTAAAGGCCATGTGCCCTAAACAAAGTCAACCTCCCACAAAGACAGGAGGGAAAAGGGTTACCTAAGTATGGTTCTCAATCAGAGACAACGATAGACAGCTGTCTCTGATTGAGAACCATACCAGGCCTAAACATAGAAATACAAAATCATAGATAACAAATCATAGAATGCCACCCTGACCAAACCAAATAGAGATAAAAAGGCTCTCTAAGGTCAGGGCGTGACACCTGTTTCCTCAGATTAATGCTGATGAAGGGAGTTCGATATGCATAGTTTTTTTCTGTATACATCAATTACAAATCAGTCTTTACTTAAATCATGTTTCTAGTCTATTGCATAGTTACAATGTGTAATCATTGATGTCCCAGGAGCAGGATTGGTAAACACTGTTGAAGTCTATAATTATAATACATACATCATCATTATTATTATTATCATCATAATTATTATCATTATTATTATTATCATCATTATTATCATTATCATTATAATTACTATTATCATTATTATTATTATCATCATTATTATTATCATTATAATTATTATCATTATTATTATCATCATTATTATTATCATTATTATCATTATCATTATTATTATTATTATCATCATTATTATCATTATCATTATAATTACTATTATCATTATTATTATTATTATCATCATTATTATCATTATCATTATAATTATTATCATTATTATTATTATCATCATTATTATTATCATTATAATTATTATCATCAGTATTCATATTATTATCGTTCATATTATCATTAGTATTATCATTAGTATCATTATCCATATTATCATTATCATTATTCATACGACCATTATCATTTTTCATATTCATATTATTATTATCATTTATTATTATCAGTATAATTATTATCATTATTATTATCATTATCATTATTCGTATTAACATTATTATCATTATTCATATTCATATTATTATCATTTATTATTATCATTATAATTATTATCATTATCATTATTCATATTATCAATATTATCATTATTCATATTATCATTATTATTATTATCATTATTATCATTATTCGTATTGATAATAATGCTCCTCCTCTCTCCTCCTCTAGCCTCTGAAAATGCACTGCCATAGCTGTGCGTTGGTGACCAGCTCCGGTCACCTGATGGGTGGTGGTCGTGGCGAGGAGATTGACCGGGCGGAGTGTGTGATCCGTATGAACGACGCCCCCACGGCGCTGGGGTACGGGCGAGACGTTGGGCGCCGCACCTCGCTACGTGTCATCGCCCACTCCAGCATGCAGAGGGTCCTACGGAGCCGTCACGAATTGCTCAACGCATCCCAGGTTAGATGCTACATGCTATAAGAGATAAATACATCCCAGGTTAGATGCTACATGCTATAAGAGATAAATACATCCCAGGTTAGATGCAACATGCTATAAGAGATAAATACATCTCAGGTTAGATGCTACATGCTATAAGAGATAAATACATCCCAGGTTAGATGCAACATGCTATAAGAGATAAATACATCTCAGGTTAGATGCTACATGCTATAAGAGATACATACATCTCAGGTTAGATGCTACGTGCTATAAAAGATAAATACATCCCAGATTGGATGCTACATGCTATAAGAGATAAATACATCCCAGGTTAGATGCTACATGCTATAAGAGATAAATACATCTCAGGTTAGATGCTACATGCTATAAGAGATAAATAAATCTCAGGTTAGATCCTACGTGCTATAAGAGATAAATACATCCCAGGTTAGATGCTACATGCTATAAGAGATAAATACATCCCAGGTTAGATGCTACATGCTATAAGAGATGAATACATCCCAGGTTAGATGCTACATGCTATAAGAGATAAATACATCCCAGGTTAGATGCTACATTGTTATAAGAGATAAATACATCCCAGGTTAGATGCTACATTGTTATAAGAGATAAATACATCCCAGGTTAGATGCTACATAAGAGATAAATACATCCCAGGTTAGATGCTACATGCTATAAGAGATAAATACATCCCAGGTTAGATGCTACATGCTATAAGAGATAAATACATCCCAGGTTAGATGCTACATTGTTATAAGAGATAAATACATCCCAGGTTAGATGCTACATTGTTATAAGAGATAAATATATCCCAGGTTAGATGCTACAAGAGATAAATACATCCCAGGGTAGATGCTATAAGAGATAAATACATCCCAGGTTAGATGCTACATGCTATAAGAGATGAATACATCCCAGGTTAGATGCTACATGCTATAAGAGATAAATACATCCCAGGTTAGATGCTACATTGTTATAAGAGATAAATACATCCCAGGTTAGATGCTACATTGTTATAAGAGATAAATACATCCCAGGTTAGATGCTACAAGAGATAAATACATCCCAGGTTAGATGCTATAAGAGATAAATACATCCCAGGTTAGATGCTACATGCTATAAGAGATGAATACATCCCAGGTTAGATGCTACATGCTATAGGAGATAAATACATCCCAGGTTAGATGCTATAAGAGATAAATACATCCCAGGTTAGATGCTACATGCTATAAGAGATAAATACATCCCAGGTTAGATGCTACATTGTTATAAGATATAAATACATCCCAGGTTAGATGCTACATGCTATAAGAGATGAATAGATCCCAGGTTAGATGCTACATGCTATAAGAGATAAAATACATCCCAGGTTAGATGCTACATGCTATAAGATATAAATACATCCCAGGTTAGATGCTACATTGTTATAAGAGATGAATACATCCGAGGTTAGATGCTATACGAGATAAATACATTCCAGGTTAGATGCTACATGCTATAAGAGATGAATACATCCCAGGTTAGATGCTATAAGAGATGAATACATCCCAGGTTAGATGCTACATGCTATAAGAGATGAATACATCCCAGGTTAGATGCTATAAGAGATAAATACATCCCAGGTTAGATGCTACATGCTATAAGAGATAAATACATCCCAGGCTAGATGCTACATGCTATAAGAGATAAATACATCCCAGGATAGATGCTATAAGAGATAAATACATCCCAGGTTAGACGCTACATTGTTTTAAGAGATAAATATATCCCAGGTTAGATGCTATAAGAGATAAATACACCCCAGGTTAGATGCTATAAGAGATAAATACATCCCAGGTTACATGCTATAAGAGATAAATACATCCCAGGTTAGATGCTACATGCTATAAGAGATAAATACATCCCAGGCTAGATGCTACATGCTATAAGAGATAAATACATCCCAGGATAGATGCTATAAGAGATAAATACATCCCAGGTTAGACGCTACATTGTTTTAAGAGATAAATATATCCCAGGTTAGATGCTATAAGAGATAAATACACCCCAGGTTAGATGCTATAAGAGATAAATACATCCCAGGTTACATGCTATAAGAGATAACTACATCCCAGGTTAGATGCTCCATTGTTTTAAGAGATAAATACATCCCAGGATAGATGCTATAAGAGATAAATACATCCCAGGTTAGATGCTACATTGTTTTAAGAGATAAATATATCCCAGGTTAGAGGCTATAAGAGATAAATACACCCCAGGTTAGATGCTATAAGAGATAAATACATCCCAGGTTAGATGCTATAAGAGATAAATACATCCCAGGTTAGATGCTATAAGAGATAAATACACCCCAGGTTAGAGGCTATAAGAGATAAATACATCCCAGGTTAGATGCTATAAGAGATAAATACATCCCAGGTTAGATGCTACATTGTTTTAAGAGATAAATACATCCCAGGTTAGATGTTATAAGAGATAAATACATCCCAGGTTAGATGCTACAAGAGATAAATACATCCCAGGTTAGATGCTACATGCTATAAGAGATAAATGCATCCCAGGTTAGATGCTACATTGTTATAAGAGATGAACACATCCCAGGTCGATGCTACATTGTTTTAAGAGATAAATACATCCCAGGTTAGATGCTATAAGAGATAAATACATCCCATCTTAGATGCTACATGCTACAAGAGATAAATACATCCCAGGTTAGATGCTACATGCTACAAGAGATAAATACATCCCAGGTTAAATGCTACATTGTTATAAGAGATAAATATATCCCAGGTTAGATGCTACAAGAGATAAATACATCCCAGGGTAGATGCTATAAGAGATAAATACATCCCAGGTTAGATGCTACATGCTATAAGAGATGAATACATCCCAGGTTAGATGCTACATTGTTATAAGAGATAAATACATCCCAGGTTAAATGCTACATGCTATAAGAAATAAATACATCCCAGGTTAGATGCTACATGCTATAAGAGATAAATACATCCCAGGTTAGATGCTACATGCTATAAGAGATAAATACATCCCAGGTTAGATGCTACATGCTATAAGAGATAAATACATCCCAGGTTAGATGCTACATGCTATAAGAGATAAATACATCCCAGGTTAGATGCTACATTGTTATAAGAGATAAATACATCCCAGGTTAGATGCTACATGCTATAAGAGATAAATACATCCCAGGGTAGATGCTACATTGTTATTAGACATAAATACATCCCATGTTAGATGCTACATGCTATAAGAGATAAATACATCCCAGGTTAGATGCTACATTGTTATAAGAGATGAATATACATCCCAGGTTAGATGCTACATGCTATAAGAGATAAATACATCCCAGGTTAGATGCTACATTGTTATAAGATATAAATATATCCCAGGTTAGATGCTACATGCTATAAGAGATAAATACATCCCAGGTTAGACGCTACATTGTTATAAGATATATATATATCCCAGGTTAGATGCTACATTGTTATAAGATATAAATACATCCCAGGTTAGATGCTACATGCTATAAGAGATAAATACATCCCAGGTTAGATGCTACATTGTTATAAGATATAAATATACTGCATATGTTTTAAACACAACTCTTACAGTAGTGAGTGCATACATTTTAGTATAGGTGACCCCAGAGGGAATCGAACCCACAATCCATTGCAAGTGCCATGCAACTGAGCCACACAGGGCTACATAGTTAGTAGATGCTATAATACATTTAATATTATGTGTTTTCATGTGTTATCCCTTCTGCACTTTTGAAGTGTTTCAATCTTATCAACGTATCAAGGTTTAACCCAATCCAGGACACAGTGTTTATCAGTAGTAACATTACATTCTCCTCCCTCCAGGACACAGTGTTTATCAGTAGTAACATTACATTCTCCTCCCTCTAGGACACAGTGTTTATCAGTAGTAACATTACATTCTCCTCCCTCTAGGACACAGTGTTTATCAGTAGTAACATTACATTCTCCTCCCTCCAGGACACAGTGTTTATCAGTAGTAACATTACATTCTCCTCCCTCTAGGACAGTGTTTATCAGTAGTAACATTACATTCTCCTCCCTCTAGGACACAGTATTTATCAGTAGTAACATTACATTCTCCTCCCTCTAGGACACAGTGTTTATCAGTCGTAACATTACATTCTCCTCCCTCCAGGACACAGTGTTTATCAGTAGTAACATTACATTCTCCTCCCTCCAGGACACAGTGTTTATCAGTAGTAACATTACATTCTCCTCCCTCTAGGACACAGTGTTTATCAGTAGTAACATTACATTCTCCTCCCTCTAGGACACAGTGTTTATCAGTAGTAACATTACATTCTCCTCCCTCCAGGACACAGTGTTTATCAGTAGTAACATTACATTCTCCTCCCTCCAGGACACAGTGTTTATCTTCTGGGGGCCCAGTAATTACATGCGGCGGGATGGGAAGGGTCTGGTCTACAACAACCTGAGGTTGATGAACCAGGTGCTGCCCAAACTAAAGGTCTACATCATCTCCTGGCAGAAGATGCTGCAGTTTGACGAACTCTTCAAGAGGGAGACGGGCAAGGACAGGTCAGTTAAACCTACATGCTAGAGTACTGTAGTTGGAAAAGTGAGTTGAGCTAAATTAATCTACACTAGTTTACTGTAGACGGGCACGAACACTCCTGATCCTACCAATTCAACACTAATATATTTGCAGCTCAAAAACATGTGAGCAGGCTAGCTAGACTACTTTATTGTAGATCAAAGACATGTGAGCAGGCTAGCTAGACTACTTTATTGTAGATTAAAGACATGTGAGCAGGCTAGCTAGACTACTTTATTGTAGATCAAAGACGTGAGCAGGCTAGCTAACCTACTTTATTGCAGATCAAAGACATGAGCAGGCTGGTGTTGTGACTTTACTTTCATTAATCTGGTGACTGTTATTTATTTAATCCATTAACTATGATGTAACAATTAACTCATTAGGAATTTGGGGCACCACAGAAGAGTTTGATTAAAGAGTTACCATCTCCCGAATTCACTTCCTAGAGACCCTTCCTGCTCCAATCCCCACGGGATTTATTTGACAACATCCAGTGAAATAGCAGTGCGCGAAATCCAAAAACAGAAATACTCATAATAAGAATTCATTAAACATACAAGTGTTACACATTAAAAAAAAGCTTAACTTCTTGTTAATCCAGCCACCGTGTCAGATTTCAAAAAGGCTTTACGGTGAAAGCAAACCATGCGATTATCTGAGGACAGCGCCCCGCATACACAAATGCATGACAAACATATTTCAACCTGGCAGGTGCAACACGAAAGTCAGAAATAGCAATATAAATAATGCCTTACTTTTGATGATCTTCTTCTGTTAGCACTCCAAAAGGTCCCAGTTACATCACAAATGGTCCTTTTGTTCGATAATGTCCTTCTTTATATCCATAAAAACTCAGTTTAGCTGGCGCGCTTCAGTCAACAATCCATCCAGGTTCCCTCCTTCAAAATGCATACAAAATTAATCCCAAACGTTACCAATAAACTTCTCCAAACAAGTCAAACAAACCTCAGGTATCCTAATATGCAAATAAATGATACAATTTAAGATGGAGAATAGTATGTTTATTACCGGAGATAAATAAGAAAAAGCGCGCTTTCCTCCAAGCGCTTGGAAACACTACAGCCAAAATGGGAGCCACCTAATAAAACTACAATTACTGGGTCATTTTTCCAAAAACCAGCCTGAAACTCTTTCTAAAGACTGTTGACATCTAGTGGAAGTCCTAGGAACTGCAATATGGGAGGACTTGGCCTTAAATTGAAAGTTCTATCCATTGAAAATAGCGGTAACATTTTTGGGATGGTTTGTCCTCAGGGTTTCGCCTGACATATCAGTTCTGTTATACTCACAGACATAGAAAACACTCTAAAGTTTCAAAAATGATCTAAATCTACCAATTATATGCATATCCTAGCTTCTGGTAACAGGCAGTTTACTTTGGGCACATCAGTCATCCAAATACTGCCCCCTATCCCAAAGAAGTTTTAAACTCTATAAGGTATCTATTACATCTCCTGAATTAAACTCTATAAGGTATCTATTACATCTCCTGAATTACAATCTATAAGGTATCTATTACATCTCCTGAATTACACTCTATAAGGTGTCTATTACATCTATAAACAATCTTATTTATCATTGCCTCTTATCACATCATCCTTCCGAACAGTCGTAACCTCATGCATCTGCAAAAACCCCAGCCTTACTCATGATTACCCATGAGTACTGCACCGATTGGTTTAATTATTTATTTACTAGCTAACTAAAATGAGAAAACAGGATAACATACATACTTAATACATGAGAAGAAATGTCCCTAGTGGACTGACAAAGTATGGTGGCTTAAACACAACAAATGAAGAGGGTTGGGGAGGAGAGATAAGAAAGGATACTTATCGTGGATACATTCTAGGACTGTCCTCACATTAATCATATATTTTGCACACGAACCGCCGTCCGTTTGGAATAAGAAATCATGAATGTATTTACGTCTGAATGCCGTTTGCCGTTTCTCTGTCGAAACTAGCCCTCCTTCAGAAGAATGTTGGTTTGGCCTTTCAGCGGCATGCTTGTACGGCTCTGGTGTCCAAAAGGGGGGGACCCCCTTTTCCGTCTTTTCACTCTGGACAATGCTCCTAGGGTGATGGTTAGGCAGCCGTGTCGACGGTTCCCCTCGGTGATGAGATTAGAAGCATACTGTGATTTGAGACTCATAGTAGGATGGGATGGTTTGCAGTGTAGGATGATGGTCTCACTTCGATCGTGCTTTTCTCAATATCTGACTTAGGGCAGCTAATCAGCCGTACCAGTGATTGTCTGGGAAGTGAGCTTCTAGCCTACACCTCGTGTTGATTGTTCAGGATTCAGACCACTTTACATGCACAGCAGCAACTTGGCAATGTTCTGGTCTAGTATGTTCATTCTTAGCCAGTCCTTTTTTAAGCATTCTGGTCGAAAAGGACGGTTCCATCAGACCGACATGCTCTCTGACCTCACTCGGGGCGTGGCTACTTAATGTGCAAAGGACATGATTAGAAGTTATATCTTATGACTCTTAAAATCATAGTCCCATCTTAACAAAAATAATGTCATAATTTCTCATATTGTATGCACAATGTATTGGATGGAAACTTGATAGATAAAAGGGGGTATCCTTTCCAAGTTGCAATATTTCATACAGCTTTTAATGACATCACAAAATGAAAAACAATTTGACATTTGTTTCCCACTTACCATTCCCCCTCATTCTATATGTTAGAATTATTGTTAAATTATCAACTTTTTGGGCGGGCAAAACTCTCTGGAGACAAAGGGACATTCTTTTAGCCAATACTGGAGGGTAAAGAGAAAAAAATCTCCCTCTCTTGTAATTTACGACAGGGTGTGAACAGTCAACCATCCAGCAGCTCCCCCTCTCCCCTCTGTGGGAGAGGGAGGCCTGGTTACTGTCACCACCCCACCAGTCTGATCTGATCCACACAGGACAGTCATGACACAAACTAGACTACTATATTATTGATCAAAGACGGGGAAGCAGGTAGCCTAGTGGGAAGCAGGTAGCCTAGAGCATTGGCCCAGTAACCGAAAGGTTGCTATGATCGAATCCTTGAGCTGACAAGGTAAAAATCTGTCATTCTTGCCCTGAACAAGGCAGCTAACCCACTGTTCCCCAGTGGGCCGTCATTGTAGATAAGGATTGGTTCTTAACTTAGCATATAGAAAGACATTTGTAGAATAGCTAGTATATGTATATGTATATATCTATGTATATATCTATGTATATGTATATGTATATATCTATGTATATATCTATGTATATGTATATGTATATGTATATATCTATGTATATATCTATGTATATGTATATGTATATGTATATATCTATGTATATGTATATATCTATGTATATGTATATATCTATGTATATGTATATATCTATGTATATGTATATATCTATGTATATATCTATGTATATGTATATATCTATGTATATGTATATATATATGTATATGTATATATCTATGTATATGTATATATCTATGTATATGTATATATCTATGTATATGTATATATCTATGTATATGTATATATCTATGTATATATCTATGTATATCTATGTATATATCTATGTATATGTATATATATGTATATATCTATGTATATGTATATATCTATGTATATGTATATATCTATGTATATGTATATATCTATGTATATGTATATATCTATGTATATGTATATATCTATGTATATGTATATATCTATGTATATGTATATATCTATGTATATGTATATATCTATGTATATGTATATATCTATGTATATGTATATATCTATGTATATATCTATGTATATGTATATATCTATGTATATATCTATGTATATGTATATATCTATGTATATATCTATGTATATGTATATATCTATGTATATATCTATGTATATGTATATATCTATGTATATGTATATGTATATATCTATGTATGTGTATATGTATATATCTATGTATATATCTATGTATATGTATATGTATATGTATATATCTATGTATATGTATATATCTATGTATATGTATATATCTATGTATATGTATATATCTATGTATATGTATATATATATATCTATGTATATGTATATGTATATATCTATGTATATATCTATGTATATATCTATGTATATATCTATGTATATGTATATATCTATGTATATGTATATGTATATGTATATATCTATGTATATATCTATGTATATATCTATGTATATGTATATGTATATGTATATGTATATGTATATATATCTATGTATATGTATATATCTATGTATATGTATATATCTATGTATATGTATATATCTATGTATATGTATATATCTATGTATATGTATATATCTATGTATATGTATATATCTATGTATATATCTATGTATATATCTATGTATATGTATATGTATATGTATATGTATATATCTATGTATATGTATATATCTATGTATATGTATATATCTATGTATATGTATATATCTATGTATATGTATATATCTATGTATATGTATATATCTATGTATATATCTATGTATATGTATATATCTATGTATATATCTATGTATATGTATATATCTATGTATATGTATATATCTATGTATATGTATATGTATATGTATATATCTATGTCTATATCTACGTATATGTATATATCTATGTATATGTATATATCTATGTATATGTATATATCTATGTCTATATCTACGTATATGTATATGTCTCTGTATATGTATATATCTATGTATATGTATATATCTATGTATATGTATATATCTATGTATATGTATATATCTATGTATATGTATATATCTATGTATATGTATATATCTATGTATATATCTATGTATATATCTATGTATATGTATATGTATATGTATATGTATATATCTATGTATATGTGTATATATCTATGTATATGTGTATATATCTATTTATATGTGTATATATCTATGTATATGTATGTATCTATGTCTATATCTATGTATATGTATATATCTATGTATATGTGTATATATCTATGTATATGTGTATATATCTATTTATATGTGTATATATCTATGTATATATCTATGTATATATCTATGTATATGTATATATCTATGTATATGTATATATCTATGTATATGTATATATCTATGTATATATCTATGTATATGTATATATCTATGTATATGTATATATCTATGTATATGTATATATCTATGTATATGTATATATCTATGTATATATCTATGTATATGTATATATCTATGTATATGTATATATCTATGTATATATCTATGTATATGTATATGTATATGTATATATCTATGTATATGTATATATCTATGTATATGTATATGTATATGTATATGTATATATCTATGTATATGTATATATCTATGTATATGTATATATCTATGTATATGTATATATCTATGTATATATCTATGTATATGTATATATCTATGTATATATCTATGTATATGTATATGTATATGTATATATCTATGTATATATCTATGTATATGTATATGTATATGTATATATCTATGTATATGTATATATCTATGTATATGTATATGTATATGTATATGTATATGTATATGTATATATCTATGTATATGTATATATCTATGTATATGTATATATCTATGTATATGTATATATCTATGTATATGTATATATCTATGTATATGTATATATCTATGTATATGTATATATCTATGTATATATCTATGTATATGTATATATCTATGTATATATCTATGTATATGTATATATCTATGTATATGTATATATCTATGTATATGTATATGTATATGTATATGTATATATCTATGTATATGTATATATCTATGTATATGTATATATCTATGTATATATCTATGTATATGTATATATCTATGTATATGTATATGTATATATCTATGTATATGTATATATCTATGTATATGTATATATCTATGTATATGTATATATCTATGTATATGTATATATCTATGTATATATCTATGTATATGTATATATCTATGTATATATCTATGTATATGTATATATCTATGTATATGTATATATCTATGTATATGTATATATCTATGTATATGTATATATCTATGTATATGTATATATCTATGTATATATCTATGTATATGTATATATCTATGTATATGTATATATCTATGTATATGTATATATCTATGTATATGTATATATCTATGTATATGTATATATCTATGTATATGTATATATCTATGTATATGTATATATCTATGTATATGTATATATCTATGTATATATCTATGTATATATCTATGTATATGTATATGTATATGTATATGTATATATCTATGTATATGTATATATCTATGTATATGTATATATCTATGTATATGTATATATCTATGTATATGTATATATCTATGTATATGTATATATCTATGTATATGTATATATCTATGTATATGTATATATCTATGTATATATCTATGTATATGTATATATCTATGTATATATCTATGTATATGTATATATCTATGTATATGTATATATCTATGTATATGTATATATCTATGTATATATCTATGTATATGTATATATCTATGTATATATCTATGTATATGTATATGTATATGTATATATCTATGTATATATCTATGTATATGTATATGTATATGTATATATCTATGTATATATCTATATATATATGTATATGTATCTATGTATATGTATATATCTATGTATATGTATATATCTATGTATATGTATATATCTATGTATATGTATATATCTATGTATATGTATATATCTATGTATATGTATATATCTATGTATATATCTATGTATATGTATATATCTATGTATATATCTATGTATATGTATATATCTATGTATATGTATATATCTATGTATATGTATATATCTATGTATATATCTATGTATATGTATATATCTATGTATATGTATATATCTATGTATATGTATATATCTATGTATATATCTATGTATATGTATATGTATATGTATATATCTATGTATATGTATATATCTATGTATATGTATATGTATATGTATATGTATATGTATATATCTATGTATATGTATATATCTATGTATATGTATATATCTATGTATATGTATATATCTATGTATATGTATATATCTATGTATATGTATATATCTATGTATATGTATATATCTATGTATATGTATATATCTATGTATATATCTATGTATATGTATATATCTATGTATATATCTATGTATATGTATATATCTATGTATATGTATATATCTATGTATATGTATATATCTATGTATATATCTATGTATATGTATATATCTATGTATATGTATATATCTATGTATATGTATATATCTATGTATATGTATATGTATATGTATATGTATATATCTATGTATATGTATATATCTATGTATATGTATATATCTATGTATATATCTATGTATATGTATATATCTATGTATATGTATATATCTATGTATATGTATATATCTATGTATATATCTATGTATATCTATGTATATATCTATGTATATGTATATATCTATGTATATGTATATATCTATGTATATGTATATATCTATGTATATATCTATGTATATGTATATATCTATGTATATATCTATGTATATGTATATGTATATGTACTATCCATGTATATATCTATGTATATGTATATGTATATGTATATATCTATGTATATGTATATATCTATGTATATGTATATGTATATGTATATGTATATGTATATGTATATATCTATGTATATGTATATATCTATGTATATGTATATATCTATGTATATGTATATATCTATGTATATGTATATATCTATGTATATGTATATATCTATGTATATATCTATGTATATGTATATATCTATGTATATATCTATGTATATGTATATATCTATGTATATGTATATATCTATGTATATGTATATATCTATGTATATATCTATGTATATGTATATATCTATGTATATGTATATATCTATGTATATGTATATATCTATGTATATATCTATGTATATGTATATGTATATGTATATATCTATGTATATGTATATATCTATGTATATGTATATGTATATGTATATATCTATGTATATGTATATATCTATGTATATGTATATGTATATGTATATATCTATGTATATGTATATATCTATGTATATATCTATGTATATGTATATATCTATGTATATGTATATGTATATGTATATATCTATGTATATATCTATGTATATATATATATCTATGTATATGTATATCTATGTATATGTATATATCTATGTATATATCTATGTATATGTATATATCTATGTATATGTATATATCTATGTATATGCATATATCTATGTATATGTATATATCTATGTATATGTATATATCTATGTATATGTATATATCTATGTATATGTATATATCCATGTATATATCTATGTATATGTATATATCTATGTATATGTATATATCTATGTATATGTATATATCTATGTATATGTATATATCTATGTATATGTATATATCTATGTATATGTATATATCTATGTATATGTATATGTCCATGTATATGTATATATCTATGTATATGTATATGTATGTATATGTATATATATCTATGTATATGTATATATCTATGTATGTATATATCCATGTATATGTATATATCTATGTATATGTATATATCTATGTATATGTATATATCTATATGTATATATCTATGTATATATCTATGTATATGTATATATCTATGTATATGTATATATCTATGTATATGTATATATCTATGTATATGTATATATCTATGTATATATCTATGTATATGTATATGTATATATATATCTATGTATATGTATATGTATGTATATTATATGTATATGTATATGTATATATCTATGTATATATATATGTATATGTATATGTATATGTATATGTATATGTATATATCTATGTATATATCTATGTATATGTATATATTTCCATGTATATATCTATGTATATGTATATATCTATGTATATGTATATATCTATGTATATGTATATGTATATATCTATGTATATATCTATGTATATGTATATATCTATGTATATATCTATGTATATGTATATATCTATGTATATGTATATGTATATATCTATGTATATATCTATGTATATGTATATGTATATATCTATGTATATATCTATGTATATGTATATGTATATATCTATGTATATATCTATGTATATATATATGTATATATCTATGTATATGTATATGTATATATCTATGTATATATCTATGTATATGTATATGTCTATGTATATATCTATGTATATGTATATGTATATGTATATGTATATGTATATATCTATGTATATATCTATGTATATATCTATGTATATGTATATATCTATGTATATGTATATGTATATGTATATATCTATGTATATATCTATGTATATGTATATATCTATGTATATGTATATGTATATGTATATGTATATGTATATATCTATGTATATGTATATGTATATATCTATGTATATATCTATGTATATGTATATATCTATGTATATGTATATGTATATGTATATGTATATGTATATATCTATGTATATGTATATGTATATATATATGTATATATCTATGTATATGTATATATATATGTATATATCTATGTATATGTATATGTATATATATATGTATATATCTATGTATATGTATATATCTATGTATATATCTATGTATATGTATATATCT
>NC_056456.1:42471390-42508890 GCF_018296145.1 Oncorhynchus tshawytscha
ATGCTACATGCTATAAGAGATAAATACATCCCAGGTTAGATGCTACGTGCTATAAGAGATAAATACATCCCAGGTTAGATGCTACATGCTATAAGAGATAAATACATCTCAGGTTAGATGCTACATGCTATAAGAGATACATACATCTCAGGTTAGATGCTACGTGCTATAAAAGATAAATACATCCCAGATTGGATGCTACATGCTATAAGAGATAAATACATCCCAGGTTAGATGCTACATGCTATAAGAGATAAATACATCTCAGGTTAGATGCTACATGCTATAAGGGATAAATAGATCTCAGGTTAGATGCTACGTGCTATAAGAGATAAATACATCCCAGGTTAGATGCTACATGCTATAAGAGATAAATACATCCCAGGTTAGATGCTACATGCTATAAGAGATGAATACATCCCAGGTTAGATGCTACATGCTATAAGAGATAAATACATCCCAGGTTAGATGCTACATTGTTATAAGAGATAAATACATCCCAGGTTAGATGCTACATTGTTATAAGAGATAAATACATCCCAGGTTAGATGCTACATGCTATAAGAAATAAATACATCCCAGGTTAGATGCTACATGCTATAAGAGATAAATACATCCCAGGTTAGATGCTACATGCTATAAGACATAAATACATCCCAGGTTAGATGCTACATGCTATAAGAGATAAATACATCCCAGGTTAGATGCTACATGCTATAAGAGATAAATACATCCCAGGTTAGATGCTACATTGTTATAAGAGATAAATACATCCCAGGTTAGATGCTACATTGTTATAAGAGATAAATATATCCCAGGTTAGATGCTACAAGAGATAAATACATCCCAGGGTAGATGCTATAAGAGATAAATACATCCCAGGTTAGATGCTACATGCTATAAGAGATGAATACATCCCAGGTTAGATGCTACATGCTATAAGAGATAAATACATCCCAGGTTAGATGCTACATTGTTATAAGAGATAAATACATCCCAGGTTAGATGCTACATTGTTATAAGAGATAAATACATCCCAGGTTAGATGCTACAAGAGATAAATACATCCCAGGTTAGATGCTATAAGAGATAAATACATCCCAGGTTAGATGCTACATGCTATAAGAGATGAATACATCCCAGGTTAGATGCTACATGCTATAGGAGATAAATACATCCCAGGTTAGATGCTATAAGAGATAAATACATCCCAGGTTAGATGCTACATGCTATAAGAGATAAATACATCCCAGGTTAGATGCTACATTGTTATAAGATATAAATACATCCCAGGTTAGATGCTACATGCTATAAGAGATGAATAGATCCCAGGTTAGATGCTACATGCTATAAGAGATAAAATACATCCCAGGTTAGATGCTACATGCTATAAGATATAAATACATCCCAGGTTAGATGCTACATTGTTATAAGAGATGAATACAACCGAGGTTAGATGCTATACGAGATAAATACATTCCAGGTTAGATGCTACATGCTATAAGAGATGAATACATCCCAGGTTAGATGCTATAAGAGATGAATACATCCCAGGTTAGATGCTACATGCTATAAGAGATGAATACATCCCAGGTTAGATGCTATAAGAGATAAATACATCCCAGGTTAGATGCTACATGCTATAAGAGATAAATACATCCCAGGCTAGATGCTACATGCTATAAGAGATAAATACATCCCAGGATAGATGCTATAAGAGATAAATACATCCCAGGTTAGACGCTACATTGTTTTAAGAGATAAATATATCCCAGGTTAGATGCTATAAGAGATAAATACACCCCAGGTTAGATGCTATAAGAGATAAATACATCCCAGGTTACATGCTATAAGAGATAACTACATCCCAGGTTAGATGCTCCATTGTTTTAAGAGATAAATACATCCCAGGATAGATGTTATAAGAGATAAATACATCCCAGGTTAGATGCTACATTGTTTTAAGAGATAAATATATCCCAGGTTAGAGGCTATAAGAGATAAATACACCCCAGGTTAGATGCTATAAGAGATAAATACATCCCAGGTTAGATGCTATAAGAGATAAATACATCCCAGGTTAGATGCTATAAGAGATAAATACATCCCAGGTTAGATGCTACATTGTTTTAAGAGATAAATACATCCCAGGTTAGATGTTATAAGAGATAAATACATCCCAGGTTAGATGCTATAAGAGATAAATACATCCCAGGTTAGATGCTACATGCTATAAGAGATAAATGCATCCCAGGTTAGATGCTACATTGTTATAAGAGATGAACACATCCCAGGTCGATGCTACATTGTTTTAAGAGATAAATACATCCCAGGTTAGATGCTATAAGAGATAAATACATCCCATCTTAGATGCTACATGCTACAAGAGATAAATACATCCCAGGTTAGATGCTACATGCTACAAGAGATAAATACATCCCAGGTTAGATGCTACATTGTTATAAGAGATAAATATATCCCAGGTTAGATGCTACAAGAGATAAATACATCCCAGGGTAGATGCTATAAGAGATAAATACATCCCAGTTTAGATGCTACATGCTATAAGAGATGAATACATCCCAGGTTAGATGCTACATGCTATAAGAGATGAATACATCCCAGGTTAGATGCTACATTGTTATAAGAGATAAATACATCCCAGGTTAGATGCTATAAGAGATGAATACATCCCAGGTTAGATGCTACATGCTATAAGAGATAAATACATCCCAGGTTAGATGCTACATTGTTATAAGATATAAATACATTCCAGGTTAGATGCTACATGCTATAAGAGATGAATACATCCCAGGTTAGATGCTATAAGAGATGAATACATCCCAGGTTAGATGCTATAAGAGATAAATACATCCCAGGTTAGATGCTACATGCTATAAGAGATAAGTACATCCCAGGTTAGATGCTACATGAGAGATAAATACATCCCAGGTCAGATGCTATAAGAGATAAATACATCCCAGGTTAGATGCTACATGCTATAAGAGATAAATACATCCCAGGTTAGATGCTACATTGTTATAAGAGATAAATACATCCCAGGTTAGATGCTACATGCTATAAGAGATGAATAGATCCCAGGTTAGATGCTACATGCTATAAGAGATAAAATACATCCCAGGTTAGATGCTACATGCTATAAGATATAAATACATCCCAGGTTAGATGCTACATTGTTATAAGAGATGAATACATCCGAGGTTAGATGCTATACGAGATAAATACATTCCAGGTTAGATGCTACATGCTATAAGAGATGAATACATCCCAGGTTAGATGCTATAAGAGATGAATACATCCCAGGTTAGATGCTACATGCTATAAGAGATGAATACATCCCAGGTTAGATGCTATAAGAGATAAATACATCCCAGGTTAGATGCTACATGCTATAAGAGATAAATACATCCCAGGCTAGATGCTACATGCTATAAGAGATAAATACATCCCAGGATAGATGCTATAAGAGATAAATACATCCCAGGTTAGATGCTATAAGAGATAAATACATCCCAGGTTACATGCTATAAGAGATAACTACATCCCAGGTTAGATGCTACATTGTTTTAAGAGATAAATATATCCCAGGTTAGAGGCTATAAGAGATAAATACACCCCAGGTTAGATGCTATAAGAGATAAATACATCCCAGGTTAGATGCTATAAGAGATAAATACATCCCAGGTTAGATGCTATAAGAGATAAATACACCCCAGGTTAGAGGCTATAAGAGATAAATACATCCCAGGTTAGATGCTATAAGAGATAAATACATCCCAGGTTAGATGTTACATTGTTTTAAGAGATAAATACATCCCAGGTTAGATGCTACATGCTATAAGAGATAAATGCATCCCAGGTTAGATGCTACATTGTTATAAGAGATGAATACATCCCAGGTCGATGCTACCTTGTTTTAAGAGATAAATACATCCCAGGTTAGATGCTATAAGAGATAAATACATCCCAGCTTAGATGCTACATGCTACAAGAGATAAATACATCCCAGGTTAGATGCTACATGCTACAAGAGATAAATACATCCCAGGTTAGATGCTACATTGTTATAAGAGATAAATATATCCCAGGTTAGATGCTACAAGAGATAAATACATCCCAGGGTAGATGCTATAAGAGATAAATACATCCCAGGTTAGATGCTACATGCTACAAGAGATAAATACATCCCAGGTTAGATGCTACATGCTACAAGAGATAAATACATCCCAGGTTAGATGCTACATTGTTATAAGAGATAAATATATCCCAGGTTAGATGCTACAAGAGATAAATACATCCCAGGGTAGATGCTATAAGATAAATACATCCCAGGTTAGATGCTACATGCTATAAGAGATGAATACATCCCAGGTTAGATGCTACATGCTATAAGAGATAAATACATCCCAGGTTAGATGCTACATTGTTATAAGAGATAAATACATCCCAGGTTAGATGCTACATTGTTATAAGAGATAAATACATCCCAGGTTAGATGCTACATGCTATAAGAAATAAATACATCCCAGGTTAGATGCTACATGCTATAAGAGATAAATACATCCCAGGTTAGATGCTACATGCTATAAGACATAAATACATCCCAGGTTAGATGCTACATGCTATAAGAGATAAATACATCCCAGGTTAGATGCTACATGCTATAAGAGATAAATACATCCCAGGTTAGATGCTACATTGTTATAAGAGATAAATACATCCCAGGTTAGATGCTACATTGTTATAAGAGATAAATATATCCCAGGTTAGATGCTACAAGAGATAAATACATCCCAGGGTAGATGCTATAAGAGATAAATACATCCCAGGTTAGATGCTACATGCTATAAGAGATGAATACATCCCAGGTTAGATGCTACATGCTATAAGAGATAAATACATCCCAGGTTAGATGCTACATTGTTATAAGAGATAAATACATCCCAGGTTAGATGCTACATTGTTATAAGAGATAAATACATCCCAGGTTAGATGCTACAAGAGATAAATACATCCCAGGTTAGATGCTATAAGAGATAAATACATCCCAGGTTAGATGCTACATGCTATAAGAGATGAATACATCCCAGGTTAGATGCTACATGCTATAGGAGATAAATACATCCCAGGTTAGATGCTATAAGAGATAAATACATCCCAGGTTAGATGCTACATGCTATAAGAGATAAATACATCCCAGGTTAGATGCTACATTGTTATAAGATATAAATACATCCCAGGTTAGATGCTACATGCTATAAGAGATGAATAGATCCCAGGTTAGATGCTACATGCTATAAGAGATAAAATACATCCCAGGTTAGATGCTACATGCTATAAGATGTAAATACATCCCAGGTTAGATGCTACATTGTTATAAGAGATGAATACAACCGAGGTTAGATGCTATACGAGATAAATACATTCCAGGTTAGATGCTACATGCTATAAGAGATGAATACATCCCAGGTTAGATGGTATAAGAGATGAATACATCCCAGGTTAGATGCTACATGCTATAAGAGATGAATACATCCCAGGTTAGATGCTATAAGAGATAAATACATCCCAGGTTAGATGCTACATGCTATAAGAGATAAATACATCCCAGGCTAGATGCTACATGCTATAAGAGATAAATACATCCCAGGATAGATGCTATAAGAGATAAATACATCCCAGGTTAGACGCTAAATTGTTTTAAGAGATAAATATATCCCAGGTTAGATGCTATAAGAGATAAATACACCCCAGGTTAGATGCTATAAGAGATAAATACATCCCAGGTTACATGATATAAGAGATAACTACATCCCAGGTTAGATGCTCCATTGTTTTAAGAGATAAATACATCCCAGGATAGATGTTATAAGAGATAAATACATCCCAGGTTAGATGCTACATTGTTTTAAGAGATAAATATATCCCAGGTTAGAGGCTATAAGAGATAAATACACCCCAGGTTAGATGCTATAAGAGATAAATACATCCCAGGTTAGATGCTATAAGAGATAAATACATCCCAGGTTAGATGCTATAAGAGATAAATACATCCCAGGTTAGATGCTACATTGTTTTAAGAGATAAATACATCCCAGGTTAGATGCTACATTGTTATAAGAGATGAACACATCCCAGGTCGATGCTACATTGTTTTAAGAGATAAATACATCCCAGGTTAGATGCTATAAGAGATAAATACATCCCATCTTAGATGCTACATGCTACAAGAGATAAATACATCCCAGGTTAGATGCTACATGCTACAAGAGATAAATACATCCCAGGTTAGATGCTACATTGTTATAAGAGATAAATATATCCCAGGTTAGATGCTACAAGAGATAAATACATCCCAGGGTAGATGCTATAAGAGATAAATACATCCCAGGTTAGATGCTACATGCTATAAGAGATGAATACATCCCAGGTTAGATGCTACATGCTATAAGAGATGAATACATCCCAGGTTAGATGCTACATTGTTATAAGAGATAAATACATCCCAGGTTAGATGCTACATTGTTATAAGAGATAAATACATCCCAGTTTAGATGCTACATGCTATAAGAAATAAATACATCCTAGGTTAGATGCTACATGCTATAAGAGATAAATACATCCCAGGTTAGATGCTACATGCTATAAGAGATAAATACATCCCAGGTTAGATGCTACATGCTATAAGAGATAAATACATCCCAGGTTAGATGCTACATTGTTATAAGAGATAAATACATCCCAGGTTAGATGCTACATTGTTATAAGAGATAAATATATCCCAGGTTAGATGCTACAAGAGATAAATACATCCCAGGGTAGATGCTATAAGAGATAAATACATCCCAGGTTAGATGCTACATGCTATAAGAGATGAATACATCCCAGGTTAGATGCTACATGCTATAAGAGATGAATACATCCCAGGTTAGATGCTACATGTTATAGGAGATAAATACATCCCAGGTTAGATGCTATAAGAGATAAATACATCCCAGGTTAGATGCTACATGCTATAAGAGATAAATACATCCCAGGTTAGATGCTACATTGTTATAAGATATAAATACATTCCAGGTTAGATGCTACATGCTATAAGAGATGAATACATCCCAGGTTAGATGCTATAAGAGATGAATACATCCCAGGTTAGATGCTATAAGAGATAAATACATCCCAGGTTAGATGCTACATGCTATAAGAGATAAGTACATCCCAGGTTAGATGCTACATGAGAGATAAATACATCCCAGGTCAGATGCTATAAGAGATAAATACATCCCAGGTTAGATGCTACATGCTATAAGAGATAAATACATCCCAGGTTAGATGCTACATTGTTATAAGAGATAAATACATCCCAGGTTAGATGCTACATGCTATAAGAGATGAATAGATCCCAGGTTAGATGCTACATGCTATAAGAGATAAAATACATCCCAGGTTAGATGCTACATGCTATAAGATATAAATACATCCCAGGTTAGATGCTACATTGTTATAAGAGATGAATACATCCGAGGTTAGATGCTATACGAGATAAATACATTCCAGGTTAGATGCTACATGCTATAAGAGATGAATACATCCCAGGTTAGATGCTATAAGAGATGAATACATCCCAGGTTAGATGCTACATGCTATAAGAGATGAATACATCCCAGGTTAGATGCTATAAGAGATAAATACATCCCAGGTTAGATGCTACATGCTATAAGAGATAAATACATCCCAGGCTAGATGCTACATGCTATAAGAGATAAATACATCCCAGGATAGATGCTATAAGAGATAAATACATCCCAGGTTAGACGCTACATTGTTTTAAGAGATAAATATATCCCAGGTTAGAGGCTATAAGAGATAAATACACCCCAGGTTAGATGCTATAAGAGATAAATACATCCCAGGTTAGATGCTATAAGAGATAAATACATTCCAGGTTAGATGCTATAAGAGATAAATACACCCCAGGTTAGAGGCTATAAGAGATAAATACATCCCAGGTTAGATGCTATAAGAGATAAATACATCCCAGGTTAGATGTTACATTGTTTTAAGAGATAAATACATCCCAGGTTAGATGTTATAAGAGATAAATACATCCCAGGTTAGATGCTACATACTACAAGAGATAAATACATCCCAGGTTAGATGCTACATGCTATAAGAGATAAATGCATCCCAGGTTAGATGCTACATTGTTATAAGAGATGAATACATCCCAGGTCGATGCTACCTTGTTTTAAGAGATAAATACATCCCAGGTTAGATGCTATAAGAGATAAATACATCCCAGCTTAGATGCTACATGCTACAAGAGATAAATACATCCCAGGTTAGATGCTACATGCTACAAGAGATAAATACATCCCAGGTTAGATGCTACATTGTTATAAGAGATAAATATATCCCAGGTTAGATGCTACAAGAGATAAATACATCCCAGGGTAGATGCTATAAGAGATAAATACATCCCAGGTTAGATGCTACATGCTATAAGAGATGAATACATCCCAGGTTAGATGCTACATGCTATAAGAGATAAATACATCCCAGGTTAGATGCTACATTGTTATAAGAGATAAATACATCCCAGGTTAGATGCTACATTGTTATAAGAGATAAATACATCCCAGGTTAGATGCTACATGCTATAAGAAATAAATACATCCCAGGTTAGATGCTACATGCTATAAGAGATAAATACATCCCAGGTTAGATGCTACATGCTATAAGAGATAAATACATCCCAGGTTAGATGCTACATGCTATAAGAGATAAATACATCCCAGGTTAGATGCTACATTGTTATAAGAGATAAATACATCCCAGGTTAGATGCTACATTGTTATAAGAGATAAATATATCCCAGGTTAGATGCTACAAGAGATAAATACATCCCAGGGTAGATGCTATAAGAGATAAATACATCCCAGGTTAGATGCTACATGCTATAAGAGATGAATACATCCCAGGTTAGATGCTACATGCTATAAGAGATAAATACATCCCAGGTTAGATGCTACATTGTTATAAGAGATAAATACATCCCAGGTTAGATGCTACATTGTTATAAGAGATAAATACATCCCAGGTTAGATGCTACAAGAGATAAATACATCCCAGGTTAGATGCTATAAGAGATAAATACATCCCAGGTTAGATGCTACATGCTATAAGAGATGAATACATCCCAGGTTAGATGCTACATGCTATAGGAGATAAATACATCCCAGGTTAGATGCTATAAGAGATAAATACATCCCAGGTTAGATGCTACATGCTATAAGAGATAAATACATCCCAGGTTAGATGCTACATTGTTATAAGATATAAATACATCCCAGGTTAGATGCTATAAGAGATAAATACATCCCAGGTTAGATGCTACATTGTTATAAGATATAAATACATCCCAGGTTAGATGCTACATGCTATAAGAGATAAATACATCCCAGGTTAGATGCTACATGCTATAAGAGATAAATACATCCCAGGTTAGATGCTACATTGTTATAAGATATAAATACATCCCAGGTTAGATGCTACATGCTACAAGAGATAAATACATCCCAGGTTAGATGCTACATGCTATAAGAGATAAATACACCCCAGGTTAGAGGCTATAAGAGATAAATACATCCCAGGTTAGATGCTATAAGAGATAAATACATCCCAGGTTAGATGCTACATTGTTTTAAGAGATAAATACATCCCAGGTTAGATGTTATAAGAGATAAATACATCCCAGGTTAGATGCTACATGCTACAAGAGATAAATACATCCCACGTTAGATGCTACATGCTATAAGAGATAAATACATCCCAGGCTAGATGCTACATGCTATAAGAGATAAATACATCCCAGGATAGATGCTATAAGAGATAAATACATCCCAGGTTAGATGCTACATTGTTTTAAGAGATAAATATATCCCAGGTTAGATGCTATAAGAGATAAATACATCCCAGGTTAGATGCTACATGCTATAAGAGATGAATACATCCCAGGTTAGATGCTATAAGAGATAAATACATCCCAGGTTAGATGCTACATGCTATAAGAGATAAATACATCCCAGGCTAGATGCTACATGTATAAGAGATAAATACATCCCAGGATAGATGCTATAAGAGATAAATACATCCCAGGTTAGACGCTACATTGTTTTAAGAGATAAATACATCCCAGGTTAGATGCTACATGCTATAAGAGATAAATGCATCCCAGGTTAGATGCTACATTGTTATAAGAGATGAATACATCCCAGGTCGATGCTACATTGTTTTAAGAGATAAATACATCCCAGGTTAGATGCTATAAGAGATGAATACATCCCAGGTTAGATGCTACATGCTATAAGAGATGAATACATCCCAGGTTAGATGCTATAAGAGATAAATACATCCCAGGTTAGATGCTACATGCTATAAGAGATAAATACATCCCAGGCTAGATGCTACATGCTATAAGAGATAAATACATCCCAGGATAGATGCTATAAGAGATAAATACATCCCAGGTTAGACGCTACATTGTTTTAAGAGATAAATATATCCCAGGTTAGATGCTATAAGAGATAAATACACCCCAGGTTAGATGCTATAAGAGATAAATACATCCCAGGTTACATGCTATAAGAGATAACTACATCCCAGGTTAGATGCTACATTGTTTTAAGAGATAAATATATCCCAGGTTAGAGGCTATAAGAGATAAATACACCCCAGGTTAGATGCTATAAGAGATAAATACATCCCAGGTTAGATGCTATAAGAGATAAATACATCCCAGGTTAGATGCTATAAGAGATAAATACACCCCAGGTTATTAGAGGCTATAAGAGATAAATACATCCCAGGTTAGATGCTATAAGAGATAAATACATCCCAGGTTAGATGCTACATTGTTTTAAGAGATAAATACATCCCAGGTTAGATGTTATAAGAGATAAATACATCCCAGGTTAGATGCTACATGCTACAAGAGATAAATACATCCCAGGTTAGATGCTACATGCTATAAGAGATAAATGCATCCCAGGTTAGATGCTACATTGTTATAAGAGATGAATACATCCCAGGTCGATGCTACATTGTTTTAAGAGATAAATACATCCCAGGTTAGATGCTATAAGAGATAAATACATCCCAGCTTAGATGCTACATGCTACAAGAGATAAATACATCCCAGGTTAGATGCTACATGCTACAAGAGATAAATACATCCCAGGTTAGATGCTACATTGTTATAAGAGATAAATATATCCCAGGTTAGATGCTACAAGAGATAAATACATCCCAGGGTAGATGCTATAAGAGATAAATACATCCCAGGTTAGATGCTACATGCTATAAGAGATGAATACATCCCAGGTTAGATGCTACATGCTATAAGAGATAAATACATCCCAGGTTAGATGCTACATTGTTATAAGAGATAAATACATCCCAGGTTAGATGCTACATTGTTATAAGAGATAAATACATCCCAGGTTAGATGCTCCATGCTATAAGAAATAAATACATCCCAGGTTAGATGCTACATGCTATAAGAGATAAATACATCCCAGGTTAGATGCTACATGCTATAAGAGATAAATACATCCCAGGTTAGATGCTACATGCTATAAGAGATACATACATCCCAGGTTAGATGCTACATTGTTATAAGAGATAAATACATCCCAGGTTAGATGCTACATTGTTATAAGAGATAAATACATCCCAGGTTAGATGCTACAAGAGATAAATACATCCCAGGTTAGATGCTATAAGAGATAAATACATCCCAGGTTAGATGCTACATGCTATAAGAGATGAATACATCCCAGGTTAGATGCTACATGCTATAGGAGATAAATACATCCCAGGTTAGATGCTATAAGAGATAAATACATCCCAGGTTAGATGCTACATGCTATAAGAGATAAATACATCCCAGGTTAGATGCTACATGCTATAAGAGATAAATACATCCCAGGTTAGATGCTACATTGTTATAAGAGATAAATACATCCCAGGTTAGATGCTACATGCTATAAGAGATAAATACATCTCAGGGTAGATGCTACATTGTTATTAGACATAAATACATCCCAGGTTAGATGCTACATGCTATAAGAGATAAATACATCCCAGGTTAGATGCTACATTGTTATAAGAGATGAATATACATCCCAGGTTAGATGCTCCATTGTTTTAAGAGATAAATACATCCCAGGATAGATGCTATAAGAGATAAATACATCCCAGGTTAGATGCTACATTGTTTTAAGAGATAAATATATCCCAGGTTAGAGGCTATACGAGATAAATACACCCCAGGTTAGATGCTATAAGAGATAAATACATCCCAGGTTAGATGCGATAAGAGATAAATACACCCCAGGTTAGAGGCTATAAGAGATAAATACATCCCAGGTTAGATGCTATAAGAGATAAATACATCCCAGGTTAGATGTTACATTGTTTTAAGAGATAAATACATCCCAGGTTAGATGTTATAAGAGATAAATACATCCCAGGTTAGATGCTACATGCTACAAGAGATAAATACATCCCAGGTTAGATGCTACATGCTATAAGAGATAAATGCATCCCAGGTTAGATGCTACATTGTTATAAGAGATGAATACATCCCAGGTCGATGCTACCTTGTTTTAAGAGATAAATACATCCCAGGTTAGATGTTATAAGAGATAAATACATCCCAGGTTAGATGCTACATGCTATAAGAGATAAATACATCCCAGGTTAGATGCTACATTGTTATAAGAGATAAATACATCCCAGGTTAGATGCTACATTGTTATAAGAGATAAATATATCCCAGGTTAGATGCTACAAGAGATAAATACATCCCAGGGTAGATGCTATAAGAGATTAATACATCCCAGGTTAGATGCTACATGCTATAAGAGATGAATACATCCCAGGTTAGATGCTACATGCTATAAGAGATAAATACATCCCAGGTTAGATGCTACATTGTTATAAGAGATAAATACATCCCAGGTTAGATGCTACATTGTTATAAGAGATAAATACATCCCAGGTTAGATGCTACAAGAGATAAATACATCCCAGGTTAGATGCTATAAGAGATAAATACATCCCAGGTTAGATGCTACATGCTATAAGAGATGAATACGTCCCAGGTTAGATGCTACATGCTATAGGAGATAAATACATCCCAGGTTAGATGCTATAAGAGATAAATACATCCCAGGTTAGATGCTACATGCTATAAGAGATAAATACATCCCAGGTTAGATGCTACATTGTTATAAGATATAAATACATCCCAGGTTAGATGCTACATTGTTATAAGAGATAAATACATCCCAGGTTAGATGCTACATTGTTATAAGAGATAAATATATCCCAGGTTAGATGCTACAAGAGATAAATACATCCCAGGGTAGATGCTATAAGAGATTAATACATCCCAGGTTAGATGCTACATGCTATAAGAGATGAATACATCCCAGGTTAGATGCTACATGCTATAAGAGATAAATACATCCCAGGTTAGATGCTACATTGTTATAAGAGATAAATACATCCCAGGTTAGATGCTACATTGTTATAAGAGATAAATACATCCCAGGTTAGATGCTACAAGAGATAAATACATCCCAGGTTAGATGCTATAAGAGATAAATACATCCCAGGTTAGATGCTACATGCTATAAGAGATGAATACGTCCCAGGTTAGATGCTACATGCTATAGGAGATAAATACATCCCAGGTTAGATGCTATAAGAGATAAATACATCCCAGGTTAGATGCTACATGCTATAAGAGATAAATACATCCCAGGTTAGATGCTACATTGTTATAAGATATAAATACATCCCAGGTTAGATGCTATAAGAGATAAATACATCCCAGGTTAGATGCTACATTGTTATAAGATATAAATACATCCCAGGTTAGATGCTACATGCTATAAGAGATAAATACATCCCAGGTTAGATGCTACATGCTATAAGAGATAAATACATCCCAGGTTAGATGCTACATTGTTATAAGAGATAAATACATCCCAGGTTAGATGCTACATGCTATAAGAGATAAATACATCCCAGGGTAGATGCTACATTGTTATTAGACATAAATACATCCCAGGTTAGATGCTACATGCTATAAGAGATAACTACATCCCAGGTTAGATGCTACATTGTTTTAAGAGATAAATATATCCCAGGTTAGAGGCTATAAGAGATAAATACACCCCAGGTTAGATGCTATAAGAGATAAATACATCCCAGGTTAGATGCTATAAGAGATAAATACATCCCAGGTTAGATGCTATAAGAGATAAATACACCCCAGGTTAGAGGCTATAAGAGATAAATACATCCCAGGTTAGATGCTATAAGAGATAAATACATCCCAGGTTAGATGCTACATTGTTTTAAGAGATAAATACATCCCAGGTTAGATGTTATAAGAGATAAATACATCCCAGGTTAGATGCTACATGCTACAAGAGATAAATACATCCCAGGTTAGATGCTACATGCTATAAGAGATAAATGCATCCCAGGTTAGATGCTACATTGTTATAAGAGATGAATACATCCCAGGTCGATGCTACATTGTTTTAAGAGATAAATACATCCCAGGTTAGATGCTATAAGAGATAAATACATCCCAGCTTAGATGCTACATGCTACAAGAGATAAATACATCCCAGGTTAGATGCTACATGCTACAAGAGATAAATACATCCCAGGTTAGATGCTACATTGTTATAAGAGATAAATACATCCCAGGTTAGATGCTACATTGTTATAAGAGATAAATACATCCCAGGTTAGATGCTCCATGCTATAAGAAATAAATACATCCCAGGTTAGATGCTACATGCTATAAGAGATAAATACATCCCAGGTTAGATGCTACATGCTATAAGAGATAAATACATCCCAGGTTAGATGCTACATGCTATAAGAGATACATACATCCCAGGTTAGATGCTACATTGTTATAAGAGATAAATACATCCCAGGTTAGATGCTACATTGTTATAAGAGATAAATACATCCCAGGTTAGATGCTACAAGAGATAAATACATCCCAGGTTAGATGCTATAAGAGATAAATACATCCCAGGTTAGATGCTACATGCTATAAGAGATGAATACATCCCAGGTTAGATGCTACATGCTATAGGAGATAAATACATCCCAGGTTAGATGCTATAAGAGATAAATACATCCCAGGTTAGATGCTACATGCTATAAGAGATAAATACATCCCAGGTTAGATGTTACATTGTTATAAGATATAAATACATCCCAGGTTAGATGCTACATGCTATAAGAGATAAATACATCCCAGGTTAGATGCTACATGCTATAAGAGATAAATACATCCCAGGTTAGATGCTACATTGTTATAAGAGATGAATACATCCCAGGTTAGATGCTACATGCTATAAGAGATAAATACATCTCAGGGTAGATGCTACATTGTTATTAGACATAAATACATCCCAGGTTAGATGCTACATGCTATAAGAGATAAATACATCCCAGGTTAGATGCTACATTGTTATAAGAGATGAATATACATCCCAGGTTAGATGCTCCATTGTTTTAAGAGATAAATACATCCCAGGATAGATGCTATAAGAGATAAATACATCCCAGGTTAGATGCTACATTGTTTTAAGAGATAAATATATCCCAGGTTAGAGGCTATACGAGATAAATACACCCCAGGTTAGATGCTATAAGAGATAAATACATCCCAGGTTAGATGCGATAAGAGATAAATACACCCCAGGTTAGAGGCTATAAGAGATAAATACATCCCAGGTTAGATGCTATAAGAGATAAATACATCCCAGGTTAGATGTTACATTGTTTTAAGAGATAAATACATCCCAGGTTAGATGTTATAAGAGATAAATACATCCCAGGTTAGATGCTACATGCTACAAGAGATAAATACATCCCAGGTTAGATGCTACATGCTATAAGAGATAAATGCATCCCAGGTTAGATGCTACATGCTATAAGAGATAAATGCATCCCAGGTTAGATGCTACATTGTTATAAGAGATGAATACATCCCAGGTCGATGCTACCTTGTTTTAAGAGATAAATACATCCCAGGTTAGATGTTATAAGAGATAAATACATCCCAGCTTAGATGCTACATGCTACAAGAGATAAATACATCCCAGGTTAGATGCTACATGCTACAAGAGATAAATACATCCCAGGTTAGATGCTACATTGTTATAAGAGATAAATATATCCCAGGTTAGATGCTACAAGAGATAAATACATCCCAGGGTAGATGCTATAAGAGATAAATACATCCCAGGTTAGATGCTACATGCTATAAGAGATGAATACATCCCAGGTTAGATGCTACATGCTATAAGAGATAAATACATCCCAGGTTAGATGCTACATTGTTATAAGAGATAAATACATCCCAGGTTAGATGCTACATTGTTATAAGAGATAAATACATCCCAGGTTAGATGCTACATGCTATAAGAAATAAATACATCCCAGGTTAGATGCTACATGCTATAAGAGATAAATACATCCCAGGTTAGATGCTACATGCTATAAGAGATAAATACATCCCAGGTTAGATGCTACATGCTATAAGAGATAAATACATCCCAGGTTAGATGCTACATTGTTATAAGAGATAAATACATCCCAGGTTAGATGCTACATTGTTATAAGAGATAAATATATCCCAGGTTAGATGCTACAAGAGATAAATACATCCCAGGGTAGATGCTATAAGAGATAAATACATCCCAGGTTAGATGCTACATGCTATAAGAGATAAATACATCCCAGGTTAGATGCTACATTGTTATAAGAGATAAATACATCCCAGGTTAGATGCTACATTGTTATAAGAGATAAATACATCCCAGGTTAGATGCTACAAGAGATAAATACATCCCAGGTTAGATGCTATAAGAGATAAATACATCCCAGGTTAGATGCTACATGCTATAAGAGATGAATACATCCCAGGTTAGATGCTACATGCTATAGGAGATAAATACATCCCAGGTTAGATGCTATAAGAGATAAATACATCCCAGGTTAGATGCTACATGCTATAAGAGATAAATACATCCCAGGTTAGATGCTACATTGTTATAAGATATAAATACATCCCAGGTTAGATGCTATAAGAGATAAATACATCCCAGGTTAGATGCTACATTGTTATAAGATATAAATACATCCCAGGTTAGATGCTACATGCTATAAGAGATAAATACATCCCAGGTTAGATGCTACATGCTATAAGAGATAAATACATCCCAGGTTAGATGCTACATTGTTATAAGAGATAAATACATCCCAGGTTAGATGCTACATTCTATAAGAGATAAATACATCCCAGGGTAGATGCTACATTGTTATTAGACATAAATACATCCCAGGTTAGATGCTACATGCTATAAGAGATAAATACATCCCAGGTTAGATGCTACATTGTTATAAGAGATGAATATACATCCCAGGTTAGATGCTACATGCTATAAGAGATAAATACATCCCAGGTTAGATGCTACATGCTATAAGAGATAAATACATCCCAGGTTAGATGCTACATGCTATAAGAGATAAATACATCCCAGGTTAGATGCTACATTGTTATAAGATATAAATATATCCCAGGTTAGATGCTACATGCTATAAGAGATAAATACATCCCAGGTTAGACGCTACATTGTTATAAGATATAAATATATCCCAGGTTAGATGCTACATTGTTATAAGATATAAATACATCCCAGGTTAGATGCTACAAGAGATAAATACATTCCAGGTTAGATGCTACATGCTATAAGAGATAAATACATCCCAGGTTAGATGCTACATTGTTATAAGATATAAATATACTGCATATGTTTTAAACACAACTCTTACAGTAGTGAGTGCATACATTTTAGTATAGGTGACCCCAGAGGGAATCGAACCCACAATCCATTGCAAGTGCCATGCAACTGAGCCACACAGGGCTACATAGTTAGTAGATGCTATAATACATTTAATATTATGTGTTTTCATGTGTTATCCCTTCTGCACTTTTGAAGTGTTTCAATCTTATCAACGTATCAAGGTTTAACCCAATCCAGGACACAGTGTTTATCAGTAGTAACATTACATTCTCCTCCCTCTAGGACACAGTGTTTATCAGTAGTAACATTACATTCTCCTCCCTCCAGGACACAGTGTTTATCAGTAGTAACATTACATTCTCCTCCCTCCAGGACACAGTGTTTATCAGTAGTAACATTACATTCTCCTCCCTCTAGGACACAGTGTTTATCAGTAGTAACATTACATTCTCCTCCCTCCAGGACACAGTGTTTATCAGTAGTAACATTACATTCTCCTCCCTCTAGGACAGTGTTTATCAGTAGTAACATTACATTCTCCTCCCTCCAGGACACAGTGTTTATCAGTAGTAACATTACATTCTCCTCCCTCTAGGACAGTGTTTATCAGTCGTAACATTACATTCTCCTCCCTCCAGGACACAGTGTTTATCAGTAGTAACATTACATTCTCCTCCCTCTAGGACACAGTGTTTATCAGTAGTAACATTACATTCTCCTCCCTCCAGGACACAGTGTTTATCAGTAGTAACATTACATTCTCCTCCCTCCAGGACACAGTGTTTATCAGTAGTAACATTACATTCTCCACCCTCCAGGACACAGTGTTTATCAGTAGTAACATTACATTCTCCTCCCTCCAGGACACAGTGTTTATCAGTAGTAACATTACATTCTCCTCCCTCCAGGACACAGTGTTTATCAGTAGTAACATTACATTCTCCTCCCTCCAGGACACAGTGTTTATCAGTAGTAACATTACATTCTCCTCCCTCCAGGACACAGTGTTTATCAGTAGTAACATTACATTCTCCTCCCTCCAGGACACAGTGTTTATCAGTAGTAACATTACATTCTCCTCCCTCCAGGACACAGTGTTTATCAGTAGTAACATTACATTCTCCTCCCTCTAGGACAAAGTGGTTATCAGTAGTAACATTACATTCTCCTCCCTTCAGGACACAGTGTTTATCAGTAGTAACATTACATTCTCCACCCTCTAGGACACAGTGTTTATCAGTAGTAACATTACATTCTCCTCCCTCTAGGACACAGTGTTTATCAGTAGTAACATTACATTCTCCTCCCTCCAGGACACAGTGTTTATCTGTAGTAACATTACATTCTCCTCCCTCTAGGACACAGTGTTTATCAGTAGTAACATTACATTCTCCTCCCTCTAGGACACAGTGTTTATCTGTAGTAACATTACATTCTCCTCCCTCCAGGACACAGTGTTGATCAGTAGTAACATTACATTCTCCTCCCTCTAGGACACAGTGTTTATCAGTAGTAACATTACATTCTCCTCCCTCCAGGACACAGTGTTTATCAGTAGTAACATTACATTCTCCTCCCTCCAGGACACAGTGTTTATCAGTAGTAACATTACATTCTCCACCCTCCAGGACACAGTGTTTATCTTCTGGGGGCCCAGTAATTACATGCGACGGGATGGGAAGGGTCTGGTCTACAACAACCTGAGGTTGATGAACCAGGTGCTGCCCAAACTAAAGGTCTACATCATCTCCAGGCAGAAGATGCTGCAGTTTGACGAACTCTTCAAGAGGGAGACGGGCAAGGACAGGTCAGTTAAACCTACATGCTAGAGTACTGTAGTTGGAAAAGTGAGTTGAGCTAAATTAATCTACACTAGTTTACTGTAGATGGGCACTAACACTCCTGATCCTACCAATTCAACACTAATATATTTGCAGCTCAAAAACATGTGAGCAGGCTAGCTAGACTACTTTATTGTAGATCAAAGACATGTGAGCAGGCTAGCTAGACTACTTTATTGTAGATTAAAGACATGTGAGCAGGCTAGCTAGACTACTTTATTGTAGATCAAAGACGTGAGCAGGCTAGCTAACCTACTTTATTGCAGATCAAAGACATGAGCAGGCTGGTGTTGTGACTTTACTTTCATTAATCTGGTGACTGTTATTTATTTAATCCATTAACTATGATGTAACAATTAACTCATTAGGAATTTGGGGCACCACAGAAGAGTTTGATTAAAGAGTTACCATCTCCCGAATTCACTTCCTAGAGACCCCTTCCTGCTCCAATCCCCACGGGATTTATTTGACAACATCCAGTGAAATAGCAGTGCGCGAAATCCAAAAACAGAAATACTCATAATAAGAATTCATTAAACATACAAGTGTTACACATTAAAAAAAAGCTTAACTTCTTGTTAATCCAGCCACCGTGTCAGATTTCAAAAAGGCTTTACGGTGAAAGCAAACCATGCGATTATCTGAGGACAGCGCCCGCATACACAAATGCATGACAAACATATTTCAACCTGGCAGGTGCAACACGAAAGTCAGAAATAGCAATATAAATAATGCCTTACTTTTGATGATCTTCTTCTGTTAGCACTCCAAAAGGTCCCAGTTACATCACAAATGGTCCTTTTGTTCGATAATGTCCTTCTTTATATCCATAAAAACTCAGTTTAGCTGGCGCGCTTCAGTCAACAATCCATCCAGGTTCCCTCCTTCAAAATGCATACAAAATTAATCCCAAACGTTACCAATAAACTTCTCCAAACAAGTCAAACAAACCTCAGGTATCCTAATATGCAAATAAATGATACAATTTAAGATGGAGAATAGTATGTTTATTACCGGAGATAAATAAGAAAAAGCGCGCTTTCCTCCAAGCGCTTGGAAACACTACAGCCAAAATGGGAGCCACCTAATAAAACTACAATTACTGGGTCATTTTTCCAAAAACCAGCCTGAAACTCTTTCTAAAGACTGTTGACATCTAGTGGAAGTCCTAGGAACTGCAATATGGGAGGACTTGGCCTTAAATTGAAAGTTCTATCCATTGAAAATAGCGGTAACATTTTTGGGATGGTTTGTCCTCAGCGTTTCGCCTGACATATCAGTTCTGTTATACTCACAGACATAGAAAACACTCTAAAGTTTCAAAAATGATCTAAATCTACCAATTATATGCATATCCTAGCTTCTGGTAACAGGCAGTTTACTTTGGGCACGTCAGTCATCCAAATACTGCCCCTATCCCAAAGAAGTTTTAAACTCTATAAGATATCTATTACATCTCCTGAATTAAACTCTATAAGGTATCTATTACATCTCCTGAATTACAATCTATAAGGTATCTATTACATCTCCTGAATTACAATCTATAAGGTATCTATTACATCTCCTGAATTACAATCTATAAGGTATCTATTACATCTCCTGAATTACACTCTATAAGGTATCTATTACATCTATAAACAATCTTATTTATCATTGCCTCTTATCACATCATCCTTCCGAACAGTCGTAACCTCATGCATCTGCAAAAACCCCAGCCTTACTCATGATTACCCATGAGTACTGCACCGATTGGTTTAATTATTTAATTAATTATTTATTTACTAGCTAACTAAAATGAGAAAACAGGATAACATACATACTTAATACATGAGAAGAAATGTCCCTAGTGGACTGACAAAGTATGGTGGCTTAAACACAACAAATGAAGAGGGTTGGGGAGGAGAGATAAGAGAGGATAAGAAAGGATACTTATCGTGGATACATTCTAGGACTGTTCTCACATTAATCATATATTTTGCACACGAACCGCCGTCCGTTTGGAATAAGAAATCATGAATAATTTTGCACGCCCAATTTTTCAGTTTTTGATTTGTTAAAAAAGTTTGAAATATCCAATAAATGTCATTCCACTTCATGATTGTGTCCCACTTGTTGTTGATTCTTCACAAAAAAATACAGTTTTATATCTTTATGTTTGAAGCCTGAAATGTGGCAAAAGGTCGCAAAGTTCAAGGGTGCCGAATACTTTCGCAAGGCACTGTATATATATGTAGCTACTATATTGGACAACAGGGACGGGCCAGTCCTAGTGGTCCACAGCAAGTTCACACCTTTTGCCCAGCTCTAATTTGATCTTTACAGAAGTTAAATACCATCAAATATAGTGATCGATGTCTGCAATATTTTGGCATATTTTTTTTTACAGGCCAATTCAATGGCCTTGTTGACGGATTTAGTAGAGCACTTCCTCTGCCTCAAACAGTATGTCTACAATCATTGCTCTTAGTCTCAATCTACCACTTACTCCTTGAATCCCTTCCCATTGATACAAAATGAAACCAGGCACACCAGGCTGTCTCTCTCTCTGTCTCTTTCTCCTCTCTCTGTGCCTCTCTCTCTCTGTCTCTTTCTCCTCTCTCTGTGCCTCTCTCTCTCTGTCTCTTTCTCCTCTCTCTGTGCCTCTCTCTCTCTGTCTCTTTCTCCTCTCTCTGTGCCTCTCTCTCTCTGTCTCTTTCTCCTCTCTCTGTGCCTCTCTCTCTCTGTCTCTTTCTCCTCTCTCTGTGCCTCTCTCTCTCTGTCTCTTTCTCCTCTCTCTGTGCCTCTCTCTCTCTGTCTCTTTCTCCTCTCTCTGTGCCTCTCTCTCTCTGTCTCTTTCTCCTCTCTCTGTGCCTCTCTCTCTCTGTCTCTTTCTCCTCTCTCTGTGCCTCTCTCTCTCTGTCTCTTTCTCCTCTCTCTGTGCCTCTCTCTCTCTGTCTCTTTCTCCTCTCTCTGTGCCTCTCTCTCTCTGTCTCTTTCTCCTCTCTCTGTGCCTCTCTCTCTGTCTCTTTCTCCTCTCTCTGTCTCTCTGTGCCTCTCTCTCTCTCTGTCTCTTTCTCCTCTCTCTGTGCCTCTCTCTCTCTGTCTCTTTCTCCTCTCTCTGTGCCTCTCTCTTTCTGTCTCTTTCTCCTCTCTCTGTGCCTCTCTCTCTCTGTCTCTTTCTCATCTCTCTGTGCCTCTCTCTCTCTGTCTCTTTCTCCTCTCTCTGTGCCTCTCTCTCTCTGTCTCTTTCTCCTCTCTCTGTGCCTCTCTCTCTCTGTCTCTTTCTCCTCTCTCTGTGCCTCTCTCTCTCTGTCTCTTTCTCCTCTCTCTGTGCCTCTCTCTCTCTGTCTCTTTCTCCTCTCTCTGTGCCTCTCTCTCTCTGTCTCTTTCTCCTCTCTCTGTGCCTCTCTCTTTCTGTCTCTTTCTCCTCTCTCTGTGCCTCTCTCTCTCTGTCTCTTTCTCCTCTCTCTGTGCCTCTCTCTCTCTGTCTCTTTCTCCTCTCTCTGTGCCTCTCTCTCTCTGTCTCTTTCTCCTCTCTCTGTGCCTCTCTCTCTGTCTCTTTCTCCTCTCTCTGTCTCTCTGTGCCTCTCTCTCTCTGTCTCTTTCTCCTCTCTCTGTGCCTCTCTCTCTCTGTCTCTTTCTCCTCTCTCTGTGCCTCTCTCTTTCTGTCTCTTTCTCCTCTCTCTGTGCCTCTCTCTCTCTGTCTCTTTCTCATCTCTCTGTGCCTCTCTCTCTCTGTCTCTTTCTCCTCTCTCTGTGCCTCTCTCTCTCTGTCTCTTTCTCCTCTCTCTGTGCCTCTCTCTCTCTGTCTCTTTCTCCTCTCTCTGTGCCTCTCTCTCTCTGTCTCTTTCTCCTCTCTTTGTGCCTCTCTCTCTCTGTCTCTTTCTCCTCTCTCTGTGCCTCTCTCTCTCTGTCTCTTTCTCCTCTCTCTGTGCCTCTCTCTTTCTGTCTCTTTCTCCTCTCTCTGTGCCTCTCTCTCTCTGTCTCTTTCTCCTCTCTCTGTGCCTCTCTCTCTCTGTCTCTTTCTCCTCTCTCTGTGCCTCTCTCTCTCTGTCTCTTTCTCCTCTCTCTGTGCCTCTCTCTGACTCTCTCAATTCAAATATATTCAAAGGGATTTTATTGTCAAGGGAAATGTGTTTACAAGTACCAAAAGAAGTGAAAAAAATCTGACATTAAAAGTAAAAAGCTTCAAGAGAATAACAACGTTTCAAATATTATATTATACGAGGGAAATAAATATATTTCTAATAATGAGTTGCACCCCCTGTTCACCCTCAGAACAGCCTCAATTCGTCAGGGCACGGACTCTACAAGGTGTCGAATGCATTCCACAGGGATGCTGGCCCATCTTGACTCCAATGCTTTCCACAACATATCAAGTTGGTTGGATGTCCTTTGGGTGCTGGACCATCCTTGATACACAAGGCAAACTGTTGAGCGTGAAAAACCCAGCAGCGTTGCAGTTCTTGACACACTCAAACCGGTGTGCCTGTCACCTACTACCATACTCCGTTCAATGGCAGTTAATTAAACCTTTAGTCTCACACTCTAGATGGCACACATACACAATCCATCTCTCAATTGTCTCAAGGCTTAGAAACCCTTCTTTAACTGGTCTCCTCTCCTTCATCTACACTGATTGAAGTGGATTTAACAAGTGACATCAATAAGGGATCAAAGCTTTCACCTGGATTCACCTGGAAAGTATGCAGACCCTTTACTCAGTACTTTGTTGAAGCACCTTTGGCAGTGATTACAGCCTCCAGTCTTCTTGGGTATGAGGCTACAAGCTTGGCACACCTGTATTTGGGGAGTTTCTCCCATTCTTCTCTGCAGATCCTCTCAAACTCTGTCAGGTTGGATTAAAGAGTGTTGCTGCACAGTTATTTTCAGGTCTCTCCAGAGATGTTAGATCGGGTTCAAGTCCGGGCTCTGGCTGGGCCACTCAATGACATTCAGAGACTTGTCCCGAAGCCACTCCTGCGTTGTCTTGGCTGTGTGCTTAGGGTCGTTGTCCTGTTGGAAGTTGAACCTTCACCCCAGTCTGAGGTCCTGAGCAGGGTTTCCTGCAGACGTGACGCTTGGCATTCTGGCCAAAGAGTTCAATCTTTGTTTCATCAGACCAGAGAATCTTGAGAGTCTTTAGGTGTATTTTGGCAAACTCCAAGTAGGCTGTCATGTGCATTTTATTGAGGAGTGGCTTCCATCTGGCCACTATCATAAAGGCCTGATTGGTGGAGTGCTGCAGAGATGGTTGTCCTTCTGGAAGGTTCTCCCATCTCCACAGAGGAACTCTTGAGCTCTGTCAGAGGGATCATAGGTTTCTTGGTCACCTCCCTGACCACGGCCCTTCTCCCTCGATTGCTCAGTTTAACCGGGCGGCCAGCTCTAGGAAGAGTCTTGGTGGTTCCAGACTTCTTTCATTTAAGAGACCATAATAATTGCTACAAAACATGACCCCACAAATATTTTCATCGGACAAGCAGGTTCAATCATCCAATGACGTCATTGGTTGAACTCTCCCGGCGTGAAAATTCTAAAACATCGCCATAGTGCATAGTTATTTCTGAAATACCCCGTTAAACTAGACTGTCATAAGGCTCATGGTCATTAGGTTGCAAGACAGAAACTGATAATTCTTCAGCCTAGGGTGGAGTTGTTTGAAAGGTAGTACTTCAAGCCTGGGGTGGAGTTGTTTGAAAGGTAGTACTTCCGCCTGGGGTGGAGTTGTTTGAAAGGTAGTACTTCAGCCTGGGGTGGAGTTGTTTGAAAGGTAGTACTTCAAGCCTGGGGTGGAGTTGTTTGAAAGGTAGTACTTCAGCCTAGGGTGGAGTTGTTTGAAAGGTAGTACTTCAAGCCTGGGGTGGAGTTGTTTGAAAGGTAGTACTTCAAGCCTGGGGTGGAGTTGTTTGAAAGGTAGTACTTCAAGCCTGGGGTGGAGTTGTTTGAAAGGTAGTACTTCAGCCTGGGGTGGAGTTGTTTGAAAGGTAGTACTTCAGCCTGGGGTGGAGTTGTTTGAAAGGTAGTACTTCAGCCTGGGGTGGAGTTGTTTGAAAGGTAGTACTTCAGCCTGGGGTGGAGTTGTTTGAAAGGTAGTACTTCAGCCTGGGGTGGAGTTGTTTGAAAGGTAGTACTTCAAGCCTGGGGTGGAGTTGTTTGAAAGGTAGTACTTCAAGCCTGGGGTGGAGTTGTTTGAAAGGTAGTACTTCCGCCTGGGGTGGAGTTGTTTGAAAGGTAGTACTTCAGCCTGGGGTGGAGTTGTTTGAAAGGTAGTACTTCAGCCTGGGGTGGAGTTGTTTGAAAGGTAGTACTTCAAGCCTGGGGTGGAGTTGTTTGAAAGGTAGTACTTCAGCCTGGGGTGGAGTTGTTTGAAAGGTAGTACTTCAGCCTGGGGTGGAGTTGTTTGAAAGGTAGTACTTCAGCCTGGGGTGGAGTTGTTTGAAAGGTAGTACTTCAGCCTGGGGTGGAGCTGTTTGAAAGGTAGTACTTCAGCCTGGGGTGGAGTTGTTTGAAAGGTAGTACTTCAAGCCTGGGGTGGAGTTGTTTGAAAGGTAGTACTTCAGCCTGGGGTGGAGTTGTTTGAAAGGTAGTACTTCAGCCTGGGGTGGAGTTGTTTGAAAGGTAGTACTTCAGCCTGGGGTGGAGTTGTTTGAAAGGTAGTACTTCAGCCTGGGGTGGAGTTGTTTGAAAGGTAGTACTTCAGCCTGGGGTGGAGTTGTTTGAAAGGTAGTACTTCAGCCTGGTGTGGAGTTGTTTGAAAGGTAGTACTTCAGCCTGGGGTGGAGTTGTTTGAAAGGTGGTACTTTAAGCCTGGTGTGCTTCATTACGTCCCACCAATGTAAACGCATTGGATTGTATGTGCTAGAAGGTGTTTCCATATAATCCAATTAAGGGAAAGCAACCCTGTGTAACCCTGGTAGCTTCTGTTCAGCAACTGGATTATTAGACTGTCCTATCGACATGCGGAATAGATTCCTATTGACATGTGGAATAGATTCCTATTGACATGTGGAATAGATTCCTTTTGACATGTGGAATAGATTCCTATTGACATATGGAATAGATTCCTATTGACATGTGGAATAGATTCCTATTGACATGTGGAATAGATTCCTTTTGACATGTGGAATAGATTCCTATTGACATATGGAATAGATTCCTATTGACATGTGGAATAGATTCCTATTGACATGAAGCTGCGAAATCATTATTATTTATCTGCCCATTTTAATACATCTTTATTGTACCCATGGACATAGTAGTTACTGATCAGTTTTAAAACAGTTGATCAGATATCTTCTCACCTATTTCCACCTCTCCCCTCCCTCTCTTTGCTCTCCCCTCCCTCCCACTCCCCCCCTTCTCTCTCCCTCCCCCTCCCTCCTCTCTCCCTCCCCTCCCATCTCTATCTCTCTCCCTCCCTCCCTCCCTCCCTCCCTCCCTCCCTCCCTCCCTCCCTCCCTCCCTCCCTCCCTCCCTCCCTCCCTCCCTCCCTCCCTCCCTCCCTCCCTCCCCCCATCTCCCCATCCCTCCCCCCTCTCTCCCTCCCCATCTCTCCCTCCCTCCCTCCCCCCCTCTCTCTCCCCCCCTCCCTCCCTCTCTCCCCCTCCCTCCCTCCCCCCCCTCCCTCCCTCCCCATCTCTCTCCCTCCCTCTCCCCCTATCTCTCTCCCTCCCTCCCTTCTCTCTCCCTCCCTCTCCCTCCCTATCTCTCTCCTCCCTTCCTCCCCTTATCTCTCTCCCTCCCTTCTCTCCCCCTCTTCCCTCCCTCCCTCTCTCCCCTCCCGCTTCCCTCCCTCTCCCCTCCCTACCCCCTATCTCTCTCCCTCCCTCCCTCCCTCCCTCCCTCCCTCCCTCCCTCCCTCCCTCCCTCCCTCCCTCCCTCCCTCCCTCCCTCCCTCCCTCCCTCCCTCCCTCCCTCCCTCCCCCTCCCTCCCTCCCTCCCTCCCTCCCTCCCTCCCATCTCTCTCTCTCCCTCCCCCCTCTCTCTCCCTCCCTTCCTCCCCCATTATCTCTCTCCCCCTATCTCTCCCTCCCTCCCATCTCTCTCCCTCCCTCTCTCCCTCCCCCTCCTCCAGGCGAATCTCTAACTCGTGGTTGAGTACTGGTTGGTTCACTATGACCATAGCTCTGGAGCTGTGTGACCGGATCAATGTCTACGGCATGGTGGCTCCAGACCACTGCAGGTGAGAACTCTGCCCTGATCTAACTCATTCTCTCTCTGTCTCTCTCAATCTCTCTCTCTCTCTCTGTCTCTCTCTCCGTCTCTCCCTCTCTCTTCTCTCCCTCTGAGAACTCTACCCTGATCTAACTCATTCTCTCTCTGTCTCTCTCTCTGTCTCTCTCAATCTCTCTCTGTCTCTCTCTCCGTCTCTCCCTCTCTCTTCTCTCCCTCTGAGAACTCTACCCTGATCTAACTCATTCTCTCTCTGTCTCTCAATCTCTCTCTCTCTCTGTCTCTCTCTCCATCTCTCCCTCTCTCTTCTCTCCCTCTGAGAACTCTACCCTGATCTAACTCATTCTCTCTCTGTCTCTCTCTCTGTCTCTCTCTCTGTCTCTCTCTGTCTCTCTCTCCGTCTCTCCCTCTCTCTTCTCTCCCTCTGAGAACTCTACACTGATCTAACTCATTCTATCTCTGTCTCTCTCAATCTCTCCCTTTCTCCGTCTCCCTGTCTCCGTCCCTCAGTCTCCGTCTCTCAGTCTCCGTCTCTCTGATATCTTTGTCAAATAATCTCTTCTGTTATCTTGTCCCCCTCTCAGAGAGCCCCAGCCCCCATCTGTCCCCTACCACTACTACGAGCCCCTCGGTCCAGAGGAGTGTGCCATGTACATCAGCCATGAGCGAGGCCGCAGGGGTAGCCATCACCGCTTTATCACGGAGAAGAGGGTCTTTGCCAGCTGGGCTCGAACCTTCAACATCCACTTCTACCAGCCTGACTGGGAGCCCCCGCCGCTGGCCCCCGCTAACCGCACGCAGGGGGAGACGGTCTCGGTCAGCATCCGTGACTGGCAACCGGAAATGGAAGTTGGATGGTGACAGTGAATGCTGGGCATCTGTGGAAAAGCTGTAACTCAAATGGGACTGAGGACTGAGGTGGAGATGGTGATGGACAAGACCACATGAGACAGTCCAAAGTCTTCTGACCACAACTGAATGGTCCATACAGTAGGATACTGACTGCACATGGTCCTTCACTGAGGATCGACCTCCTCTAGCTATCCGTCATGGGCAACTGTAGAATAATGACTGCAAAACGTCCTTCACTGAGGATCGCCCGTCCTCCTCTAGGCCGTCATGGACAACTGGAAGGACCAAATACAGCTGGCTGGTCCATAGGCTACTAACCACAACTAGTTTGAGCGTACTGGATGACCGTAAAGGTTACCGACCACTAGTGGTGCACGGGTCAGCAACCGCCAGACTAGATGTGATAAAGTGAAAATGTGAGGCCGCACCCGACCCTAACCCCTAACCCCTAACCCGGCCTGATTTCTATGTGTTTCTGCTTTGAATTTTGTTAGTCAACTTGTCTATAATTAGATACATGTAGCTTCTCGTCTGTCATTACATGTTGCTGTAGAAGACTAAATCAACCATTGTTCACCAGAATAATGTTGTAAATCGATAGAATGAACGCTTCGATCTAGTAGGCATACTTATTTTCCACCATCATTTGCTAATAAATTTATTAAAAATCCTACAATGTGATTTTCTGGATTTTTTTTTCTCATTTTGTCTGTCATAGTTGAAGTGTACCTATGGTGAAAATTACAGGCCTCTCTCATCTTTTTAAGTGGGAGAACTTGCACAATTGATGGCTGACTAAATACTTTTTTGCCCCACTGTATCTAAGGCTCTGGTCTGTCCAAGAAGTGAGGGTAAATGGTTCTCTACTATCCACTTTATATTTAAATTATTATTTGGGGTATAGGGAGGGTCACTTGTTTTCAAGTGTTCAGGGAGGGTTTAGGTGAAATATATTTTACTGAAGGGAGGGCCATCCATTTTAATTTCAGAGTGGTCCAATTTTCTCCATGTAACCCATATTCGAAATTACCTGCAATCCCTAAAGTAAAGTAAAAAAAACGTCCTGACTTTTCTAAAAGGTTTTGGTTTTCTTACCTTGTCAGGACATTCTGGTGTCTTGTCAGGACATTCTGGTGTCTTGTCAGGACATTCTGGTGTCTTTTCAGAACATTCTGGTGTCTTTTCACAACATTCTGGTGTCTTTTCAGGACATTCTGGTGTCTTTTCAGGACATTCTGGTGTCTTGTCAGGACATTCTGGTGTCTTGTCAGGACATTCTGGTGTCTTTTCAGGACATTCTGATGTCTTTTCAGGACATTCTGGTGTCTTGTCAGGACATTCTGGTGTTTTGTCAGGACATTCTGGTGTTTTGTCAGGACATTCTGGAAAACAATTGATTCCAATTCAAAATCCTATTTTCCCTAACCCCTAAACTAACCTTTAACCTAACCTTATCCTAAACCTAACCACTAAGCCTAAAATAGCCTTTTTCCTTGTGGGGACCAGTGAAATGTCCCCCACCTGTCAAAATTGTCCTTGTTTTAGTACTATTGTGAGGACTTCTGGTCCCCACAAGGATAGTAAAACCAAATACAAACACACACACACACACACACACACACACACACACACACACACACACACACACACACACACACACACACACACACACACACACACACACACACACACACACACACACACACACACACACACACACACACACACACACACACACACAGTTGTCCAGATAGAGAGAAATAGGTCAGAGAGGACACCCTTGAAACCCAAATCTAAAAATAAACTCATAACACTGCCTCACTACACTCCAGGGTTTCCGTTAGCTGGTAATTGCCGGCCTTTGGACAATGAAATAAATGAAAAACCGATAAATAAAATTGTCCGGGGCTGATGCTGAGGGGAGAGAAAACGCGATAGAGAGGCGAGCCTTGGACTACTGTTGATTGCAACGATCAGTCTTGAGCTCAATGGGTATTGGCCATTGCGAGTGCATAGCTCTCATTGGCTACAACTTTTTGGGACATTAAATGTCCTGTTAGATTAATAACCAGCTGTTAGTAGTGGCTGTTATCTTCAGAGCTAATGTGTTGAGTTTACACTTACTCAGGTGGTGAATTAGCCTATGATATTATAGCACATAAAGATGCAGGCAAATGTATCTCTATTAAACAAACAAAAAAGGACAATTCTGGAGCCCTACTTTAACAGTAAAATATAACAATAGCATAATTGTCTATGCATGATAATCACGGGATTAGGTTGCACATTAAAATATGTTGAATCACAACATGAGAAGATGATGAAACAATTGATTTATTCAATACCATCTCAGTAGTCATTACACTTTTTAATAAAGCGAATTACTTTATAAGATGATAGGCCTACACATTTCTTTCTCTTCCGTGGTGCCGCAAATTTGTTTTGGTTGCGACCAAAACTGAAAAACCAAGTGCCACCAGTGGAAAATGTTCAGGTAGGATGCAATTTTGGAACTTTTCTTTCTTTCTTTTGTCTTATTTGTTTTGTTATTATTCTAGGTTTATTTATTCATCCAAACCAGTCCTTGAAATATTAAAAATGTGTTTTATTTGAGAGATTTTTGTTGGCTAACTTAATTTCAATCTTTTTAATTGTGTGCTCCATAATTAGTTTAAAAACAGACCTGTTAGAAAATAAATATCACTAGCCTATTGCTGTCATTTGTTGGATATGGTAGGCCTTAGCCTTTCTTGGTAATTGCTGCAGGTTAGCCTGTTCAAAAATGTTGGTTTAAACCAGTTTGTAAGTGTTACATTCTGTGGGGAAATTTTTGGGGGGTCAAATTAAGTTCCAACTGTTGTGTTTTCCGTAATACAATATAATCCTGCTTGTATTTTTGTTAAACGACAGCTTGACTTAGTTTTGATATTACCCTAATAAAGTTTAGAATCCTTTGTGAAGGTTTGGTGTGGTGAAGGTTTGGTGTGGTGAAGGTTTGGTGTTATATTGATGTGAAGATAGTGGGCACCGATGCTCCAACTCCGACAGTTGAACTTGAGGTGAGGAAGACTGTTTCAGGCCCAGGTTACTCCTATAATCTAACAATATAATGCTTATCTGTACAGAAAATATTTTTATTGAAAATGTACGAGTTAGCCTCCTTCTGTACAGAATATCTATGTGGCATATCTCTCTCTCGAAGGCACTGTACGTCAACTGAAAGTCACCCAAGGACACTGTTTAAATAAGAAAAAACACACCAAGAAACTGAGAAACTTTCATTATCAGCCAGGATCAGAAGGCTCCAGTTAAATCAAAATAAATAAAAGAGGGCTGCATCCCAAAAGCCTTATGGGTACTGGTCAATAGTAATGCACTGTGAAGGGTGAATTGGGTGCCATTTGGAATGGAGAGGTGTGTTAGGAGTCTGGTGTTGAATGAGAAGATGGATTCAGAGTCTGGTGTTGGATGAGAAGATGGAATTGGAGTCTGGTGTTGCATGAGAAGATGGAGTAGGAGTCTGGTGTTGGATGAGAAGATGGAGGAAGAGTCTGGTGTTGGATGAGAAGATGGAATCGGAGTCTGGTGTTGAATGAGAAGATGGAGTAGGAGTCTGGTGTTGAATGAGAAGACAGAGTAGGAGTCTGGTGTTGAATGAGAAGATGGAGGAGGAGTCTGGTGTTGAATGAGAAGATGGAGGAGGAGTCTGGTGTTGAATGAGAAGATGGAGGAGGAGTCTGGTGTTGAGTGAGAAGAAGGAATCAGAGTCTGGTGTTGAATGAGAAGATGGATTCAGAGTCTGGTGTTGAATGAGAAGATGGAATCGGAGTCTGGTGTTGAATGAGAAGATGGAGGAGGAGTCTGGTGTTGAATGAGAAGATGGAGGAGGAGTCTGGTGTTGAATGAGAAGATGGAGGAGGAGTCTGGTGTTGAATGAGCAGATGAAGTTTGGGGCTGAATGAGGGGTAAGGACTTCTTCAAGGCTGTGTCCCAAATGGCAAACCAGTCCATATTTAGTGCACTTATTTTGACCAAAGGTACTGCAATTGACACCCCTTGACTTTTTCTTGTGTTATAGCCTGAATGTAAAATGGATTACATTTACATTTGTTTGTCACTGACCTACACACAATACCCCATAATGTGGATTTTTTAAATGTATTTTTAGTTTTACAAATTCATTTAAAATGAAAAGCTGAAATGTCTTGAGTCAGTAAGTATTCAACCCATTTGTTATGTCAAGCCTAAGTAAGTTCAGGAGTACTAATGTGCTTAATTAACAAGTCACATAAGTTGCATGGACTCACTCTGTGTGCAATAATAGTGTTTAACATGATTTTGGAACGACTACCTCATCTCTGTACCCCACACATACAATTATCTGTATAGTCCCTCAGTTGAGCAGGACATTTCAAATACAGATTCAACCACAAAGACCAGAGAGGTTTTTCAATGCCTCATAAAGAAGGGCACCTATTGGTAGATGGGTAAAAATAAAAGAAACAGACATTGAATATCCTTTTGAGCATGGTGAAGTTATTAATTACACTCTGGATGGTGTATCAATACACCCAGTCACTACAAAGGCATCGTTCCTAACTCAGTTGTCAGAGAGGAAGGAAAGTGCTCAGGGATTTCACCATGCGCCCAATGGTGACTTTAAAACAGTTACAGAGTTTAATGGCTGTGATAGGAGGAAACTGAGAATGGATCAACGACAAACTCAACAAAAAAAGAAACCCATTTTCAGGACCCTGTCTTTCAAAGATAATTTGTAAAAATCCAAATGACTTCACAGATCTTCATTGTAAAGGGTTTAAACACTGTTTCCAATGCTTGTTGTGATGAACTATAAACAATTAATGAACATGCACCTGTGGAACGGTCATTAAGACATAAACAGAGTACAGACGGTAGGCAATTAAGGTCACAGTTATGAAACTTTAGGACACTAAAGAGGCCTTTCTACTGACTCTGAAAAACATCAAAAGAAAGATGCCCAGGGTCCCTGCTCATCTGCATGAACATGCCTTAGGCATGCTGCTAGGAGGCATGAGGACTGCAGATGTGGCCAGGGCAATAAACTGCAATGATCGTACTGTGAGATGCCTAAGACAGCGCTACAGGGAGACAGAACGGACAGCTGATCGTCCTCGCAGTGGCAGACCACGTGTAAAAACACCTGCACAGGATTGGTACATCCGAACATCACACTTGTGGAACAGGTACAGGATGGCAACAACAACTGCCCGAGTTACACCAGGAACGCACAATCCCTCCATCAGTGCTCAGACTGTCCGCAATAGGCTGAGAGAGGCTGGACTGAGGGCTTGTAGGCCTGTTGTAAGGCAGGTCCTCACCAGACATCACCGGCAACAACGTCACCTATGGGCACAAACCCACCATTGCTGGACCAGACAGGACTAGCAAAAAGTGCTCTTCACTGACGAGTCGTGATGGTTGGTTTCACGTTTATCGTTGAAGGAATGAGCGTTACACCGAGGCCTGTACTCGGAGCGGGATCGATTTGGAAGTGGAGGGTCCGTCATGGTCTGGGGTGGTGGGTCACAGCATCATTGGACTCAGCTTGTTGTCATTGCAGGCAATCTCAACACTGTTTGTTACAGGGATGACATCCTCCTCCCTCATGTGGTACCCTTCCTGCAGGCTCATCCTGACATGACCCTCCAGCATGACAATGTCACCAGCCATACTGCTCGTTCTGTGCGTGATTTCCTGCAAGACAGGAATGTCAGTGTTCTGCCACGTCTGGGACCTGTTGGATCAGAGGGTGAGGCCTAGGGCCATTCCCCCCAGAAATGTCCGGGAACTTGCAGGTGCCTTGGTGGAAGAGTGGGGTAACATCTCACAGCAAGAACTGGCAAATCAAGTGCAGTCCATGAGGAGGAGATGCACTGCAGTACTTACTGCAGCTGGTGGCCACAACAGATACTGACTGTTACTTTTGATTTTGACCCCCCCTTTGTTCAGGGACACATTACTCCATTTCTGTTAGTCACAGGTTTGTGGAACTTGTTCAGTTCATGTCTCAGCTGTTGAATCTTATGTTCATACAAATATTTACACGTTAAGTTTTCTGAAAATAAATTCAGTTGACAGTGAGAGTTTAGTTACTCCACAATACTAAACTAAATGATAGAGTGAAAAGAAGGAAGCCTGTACAGAATAAAAATATTCCAAAACATGCATCCTGTTTGCAAAGCACATGGCAAAGCAATTCACTTTTTGTACTGAATACAAAGTGTTGTGTTTACAACACATTACTGAGTACCACTCTCCGTATTTTCAAGAATAGCTGTGGCTGCATCATGTTATGGGTATGCTTGTAATCGTTAAGTACTGAGGAGTTTTTTAGGATAAAAAAATCATTGAGTAAAACCTGGTTCAGTCTGCTTTTCACCAGATGCTGGGAGATTAATTCACCTTTCAGCAGGACAATAACCTAAAACACAAGGTCAAATCTACACTGAAGTTGCTTACCAAGTAGACAGTGAATATTCCTGAGTGGCAGATTTACAGTTTTGACTTTAATCTACTTGAAAATCTATGGCAACACCTGAAAATGGCTGTCTAGCAATCATCAACAACATATTTGACGGAGCTTGAAGAATTTAGAAAAGAATAATGGGAAAATGTTTCACAATCCAGGTGTGCAAAGCTCTTAGAGATTTACCCAGAAAGACTCCCAGCTGTAATAGCGGACAAAGGTGTGTCTACAAGGTATTGACTCAGGGTCTAATTAGGGCTCTGGTCTAAAGTAGTGTACTATACAGGGCTCTGGTCTAAAGTAGTGTACTATAGAGGGCTAATTAGGGCTCTGGTCTAAAGTAGTGTACTATACAGGGCTCTGGTGTGAAGTAGTGTACTATACAGGGCTCTGGTCTAAAGTAGTGTACTACGCAGGGAATAGGGCTCTGGTCTAAAGTAGTGTACTACGCAGGGATTAGGGCTCTGGTCTAAAGTAGTGTACTACGCAGGGAATAGGGCTCTGGTCTAAAGTAGTGTACTTTACAGGGCTCTGGTCTAAAGTAGTGTACTATACAGGGCTCTGGTCTAAAGTAGTGTACTATACAGGGCTCTGGTCTAAAGTAGTGTACTATATAGGGCTAATTAGGGCTCTGGTCTAAAGTAGTGTACTATAGAGGGCTCTGGTCTAAAGTAGTGTACTATACAGGGCTCTGGTCTAAAGTAGTGTACTATACAGGGCTCTGGTCTAAAGTAGTGTACTATATAGGGCTAATTAGGGCTCTGGTCTAAAGTAGTGTACTATACAGGGCTCTGGTCTAAAGTAGTGTACTATAGAGGGCTCTGGTCTAAAGTAGTGTACTATACAGGGCTCTGGTCTAAAGTAGTGTACTATACAGGGCTCTGGTCTAAAGTAGTGTACTATATAGGGCTCTGGTCTAAAGTAGTGTACTATAGAGGGCTATATAGGGCTCTGGTCTAAAGTAGTGTACTATAGAGGGCTCTGGTCTAAAGTAGTGTACTATATAGGGCTCTGGTCTAAAGTAGTGTGCTATAGAGGGCTCTGGTCTAAAGTAGTGTACTATATAGGGCTCTGGTCTAAAGTAGTGTACTATAGAGGGCTCTGGTCTAAAGTAGTGTACTATATAGGGCTCTGGTCTAAAGTAGTGTACTATAGAGGGCTATATAGGGCTCTGGTCTAAAGTAGTGTACTATAGAGGGCTCTGGTCTAAAGTAGTGCACTATACAGGGCTCTGGTCTAAAGTAGTGTACTATACAGGGCTCTGGTCTAAAGTAGTGTACTTTACAGGGCTCTGGTCTAAAGTAGTGTACTATACAGGGCTCTGGTCTAAAGTAGTGTCCTATATAGGGCTCTGGTCTAAAGTAGTGTGCTACGCAGGGAATAGGGCTCTGGTCTAAAGTAGTGCACTACGCAGGGAATAGGGCTCCGGTCTAAAGTAGTGCACTATGCAGGGAATAGGGCTCCGGTCTAAAGTAGTGCACTACGCAGGGAATAGGGCTCTGGTCTAAAGTAGTGCACTACGCAGGGAATAGGCCTCTGGTCTAAAGTAGTGCACTACGCAGGGAATAGGGCTCTGGTCTAAAGTAGTGTACTATACAGGGCTCTGGTCTAAAGTAGTGTACTATACAGGGCTCTGGTCTAAAGTAGTGTACTACGCAGGGAATAGGGCACTGGTCTAAAGTAGTGTGCTACGCTGGGAATAGGGCACTGGTCTAAAGTAGTGTGCTACGCAGGGAATAGGGCTCTGGTCTAAACTAGTGTACTATACAGGGCTCTGGTCTAAAGTAGTGTACTATACAGGGAATAGGGTTCTGGTCTAAAGTAGTGTACTATACAGGGAATAGGGCCCTGGTCTAAAGTAGTGTACTATATAGGGCTCTGGTCTAAAGTAGTGTACTATACAGGGAATAGGGCTCTGGTCTAAAGTAGTGTACTATACAGGGAATAGGGCTCTGGTCTAAAGTAGTGTACTATATAGGGCTCTGGTCTAAAGTAGTGTACTATACAGGGCTCTGGTCTAAAGTAGTGCACTACGCAGGGAATAGGGCTCTGGTCTAAAGTAGTGCACTACGCAGGGAATCGGGTGCCAAGTCTCCTATTTAGTGGCTAGTCATTACTAGTAGAAAGAAAACGGTTTAACAAATGATGAAGAGGAGAGAGAACAACCTTAATGATGAAGAGGAGAGAGAACAACCTTAATGATGAAGAGGAGAGA